>NW_003314322.1:91754-158885 GCF_000143415.4 Selaginella moellendorffii | reverse complement strand
GTAGATAGAGCTTGTCGATGCTAGCATCCTGCCAGATTGTGAGAACTGAGGAGATGAATGGTTAGTTTAGAGACGTTAGTTCTCTCCTTCCCCACAAGAGACTATAATTCAGAATTTGCCATCTGGTTTGGCAAGAATTTGTGCACTTTTTTGGTATTATATTGAAGGAAACTTTGAAAGTTCATAACCCATACAGGCTGAGGGTGTCTATAATCAAACATTGCTATCACACTTGACAAGGCAAATGCTCCTTTTTTCTTTTCCTGTTTTTATTTCTTCGTATTCGTCTTTTTGTGATGGAGTTTTCTTCTGCTGGTTTCAAGTGTGTCCTACAGCAATTGTTCCTAGATCCTCAGGAGGCACCACTGCTTTTGAGAAAGCTTGACTAGAAGGAACTTTTTTATGGCTGTGGAGTGGACAGAACTCAATTGTGATGATGACACACATTCCACTGGATAGACTAACTGAGTTGAAGCAGTAGGTTGAAGAGCATGTGCAGATGTAAGGGACAATGGGAAAGTCTTTGGGAGTCACTGTCATGTTGGCACTGATCCAGCTGATGATTTCTGGTGATTTAAGAGATACACTGCGAGGTTTGGAGCCAACAGTGTTGTAACACATGATGGTTCAGATGTACACTCAGTGCTTCTTTTTGTGAAAGGTATATGGTTAATGTTCATTGTTTCTTCATGCATGTTTTATCACAGGAATAAGGCACCTTTTAGTCTCCTCCAATAGAAATAAGCTCCCTGGATCTTGGCAAGCATGTCATGCTGCTTCTAGAAGCAGCTTCCAAGTGCTTGATATGGCTTGGAGGCAGTGTTGACTGCAGTTGTGGAAGAGAACCGTTCTACAGAAATGCTGCCAAGAATCAGTCGTGGTTCTCAGAGTTCTAGATTTCCAGCAGATATTGGTGAGAAAAGAGGTTTGCAATCTGCAAAAAGGAGTCCTTCTGTCTTTCAATATGTTATGAAAATTTTAAACCTTATATAACTTTTTATTTATCTCCTTAATTACAACTTTGTTTCTTACTAAATATGATTTCTAAAAGGTTTACATTTTAATATTTCATTTGACTTGCTCTTGGTTTAAAAGAATGAGCAAATGAAGCCCTCCCTGAAACCCCAAGAAAAATGAACCTGCAAAATATCACAACCATCATTCAGTATTCTGGTGAAAAGCTTAGGTTTTTCTGTGTGGTTTCTTTCTTGCCAGGTTTAGAAGGATAAAACATTGGAGAAAGCTGCCATTGCATTAACAAGAACCGCTTTAAAGAACTAAAATTAAAATATGTTTTTGTTTTTATTTAATGTGTATTATGTCCTTAATACTTGCTTATCTCCTTATATTATGACCAGTCTGGATTTATATTTTTAGAAATATATAATTTAAATATATATAGGAAAAAGAGAATTTATATCAGGGTTCTTTTGTGAAACATACATATTGGACATAGGAGAAAATTCTATATCTTCTGAACATATTTGAAGAGTTAAATTACTCGTATGGGACAAGATAAACATGGTAACCACTCATGCTTTGTGTGACATCAAGAATTGTGACACAAATTTTAGTGGTATCACATTTGGTGACAGGGGGAGACTTTAGGCAAACCTTACCTGTTCTTCAAAGAGCTTGCCACACACAAATCATTCAAAATAGTGTTAAATCCTCACCAATATGGTCTAAGCTCCTAAAGTTCTCATTTCATATAACCTCCCAAGACATTCAGAGTACCATTAACATCCACTACTAGAGAACAATTGATAGATAATGTGTTTGAAAAACACATAGAGACAAGCAAGTAAAGCCTATTTTGAAAGGTTATTCTCACAATTTTAAATGACCTCTCTCCACAAGTAAATGACTAAGTCCTTTCAAGAATGAGCAACAATAATATACAAGAGAATTGATATTGTAGAAACAGAATCAAATGAGAAGATGCTTGACTATCCTATGGAGTTCCTAAACTTGGTAACACCGTCTGGAATGCCTCCACATAAGCTAAACATAAAAATCAGCTGTATCATAATGCTCTTACATAATATTAACACAAATAAACTACCATAAGCAAGGCTTTACCAAACGTCATTGAAGTTAATATTTTATACAATGATATGCAGGTAAAAAAAAAAGAATCTCTTTGAAACCAAAAAATTAGAGATATGTCATTCATTGTAAAATGTTAGTAGTTCTCTCTAAGGCTTGCATTCTCTGTTACAATTTGCAAATAGTAAAGACAAACACTGTAAAATATAAAGATATTCTTGCCAAGACATAGTCAACTTTATGTTGCACTCTCAAGGGGAACATCAAAGACACAAATGTTTGTAGAACAATTGTGTACACAGAAAAACATAGTCTATAAAAAAATTCTTTAAAATGATAATATTAAATAAAACATAATTACTATCTCTGCTAGCGGAGCTGGATTCCTTGCTAGTATATTTAAATGAAAGAGCTGGTATAATAATAGCATATACTGGCGATGCTTATTCTAGGCATATGCCAAAATCTAACGGCTGAGATTAAACAATGGGGAGTCGTGACTTTTGGGGATCATAAAAAAATTCAATTGTCTTTTAGGGTGCGTGAGCACGAGGAGAGAGTGTCGATCATCACTTGCAGGAAGGTACTCTCTCTCTCTCTCTCTCTCTCTCTCTCTCTGTGTGTCTGCCTCTGTGTGTGTGTGTTTGATGAGGTCTTCATTGCAGAGCACCTCAGAGCTACAGTCAGCTATACGTGAAGATCTGAAGCTGCTACCGGTTAAAAAGCTCAGGAAACCGTTGTCAATGGCCACGCACCGGAAAATGACTCTTTTTTCGAGTCTCTCAAGTCCCTGTTTGTTCCAGGTTCTCGAGGCTGGAACCACAACTAGAATCAAGGTTTTTCACTCTCTTGCTCTCTTTCAAGGCTTAAAGTTCCTGTTTGTTCCAGGTGCTCGAGGCTGGAACCAAGAGGAAAAGAAAAAAATTTCACCCACAGTTCACTTCAGTGGCTATGGCCGGGACGAGTGCCAGACCAACGATGTGCACGTCTTTGACTTTGGTATAAGTTTCCTCTTCTGGGTTTTCCGGAAAAAATGGTTTTGATCATGTTTTTGGTGGGACCGCACAAGGATATACACCTGGAGCAAGCCTGTGATAAAAGGAACGCACCCTTCTCCTCGGGACAGCCACAGCTCCACAGCCGTTGAGTCTAAGCTCTATTTTTTTGAGTCTCTCAAGTCCCTGTTTGTTCCAGGTTCTCGAGGCTGGAACCAGGACTAGAATCAAGGTTTTCACTCTCTTGCTCTTTGCTATTCTCTTTCGAGGCTTAAAGTTCCTGTTTGTTCCAGGTGCTCGAGGCTGGAACCAAGAGAAAAAGAAAAAAATTTCGCCCACGGTTCGCTTCAGTGGCTACAGCCGGGACGAGTGCCAGACCAACGATGTGCACGTCTTCGACTTTGGTATAAGTTTCCTCTTCTGGGTTTTCCGGAAAATATGGTTTTGATCATGTTTTTGGTGGGATCGCGCAGGGATGTACACCTGGAGCAAGCCTGTGATGAAAGGAACGCACCCTTCTCCTCGGGACAACCACAGCTCCACGGCCGTCGGGTCTAAGCTTTATGTGTTTGGTGATACCAATGGAACCAGCCCGCTCAACAATCTCTTTGTTTTGGATAATGGTAAGCTCCGAGTTCTATCGATTTTTTTTTCTCGTTCTTATCATCCGATGCAGCTACCAACACCTCGGGGAAACCCGACGTTTTTGGTGATGTTCCTGCTCTGAGAGAGCCATACCTGCTCTTCCTATAAGAACTGTTTCATTGTCATGGGTGATGAGGACGGTGGTAATCCAGAAACAATGGCATGGCGGGAGGTAAAGACAACTGGTGCCGAGCTGATGCCAAGAGCCGGGCATACAACAATCAGCCATGGAAAGTATCTCGCTTGTAGGTAGATTTGTTTCCTGTTGGTCTCTCATGGGGCTTTTACGTATTTTGCAGCGACTGGTGTTTGGGCGACTTTGAATCCCTCTGGTTCCAGGCCTGCTCCACGTTTCTCCCTTGCAGGAGATTCTGTGGACGCAGAGCGAGGCATATTATTCGTCTTTGAGGGATGTAACAAAGAGCTTGAAGCTCTGGATGACATGTATTTCCTCGACACAGGTTGGCTTCTTCTTTTATTGACATTGCTGCCATTCTTGACAATATGGTTGCCATTTTTCTGTGAAGAGATGCTGAGGGAGAAAGATCCATCAGAACCAAAGCTATCCATGCGTAAGGAACTTAAGAGAAGGCGGCAAAGAGTATCGTACCACGCCATTCGTGCTAGACAAGCAACGGGGATGCGGACAAGAGCTTGGTTTCATCTCACGTAGGTATCTGCGGAAAACCTTCGACCTCTTCAATTTTTCCCTGTCAAACTCATGCTACAGAGTTTCAAGCTCACATTCAGCCACTAGGCAAGAAGATGTTCGAGGCTAGAGAAAGCGACGTATTCAACTACGGATACACGCTAGAAGCCTCCATCGATGGGAAACTCTTCCGTGGGCTGCTCTTCTTGTACAAGCCTGGCTTTGCTCAGGCAGTGCAAACTTACATGGCAAGGTTTGTTTCGTTTGATCCTCAGTTACTCTCTAACGCCAGGAAGGAAAACATCACAGGAGGAAACCACAGGACGTCCAAAAGGCCGTAGTAAAGGCCAAACCGTGTGTATGCAGCTGCATTGGAGGATTTGGTTGGGTCGCTGACACAAGGAAAGTTTGCCAACTTTGTGGTGTTGTCTGAGTCTCCTTTTGGATAGGGCTTTTCCTCAAGTGGTTACATTTGTTGGTGGAAATATTGCCTCCCTTTCTTAAGGCGTTATTCCATAGTTATTTGGTCTTTTAAATATAGCATATTTGCGAGAAGATTAATCATCAAGCAGCTGGTAAAGACCTTCAAATAGATTTATTTGAGGGGCGTGGTTCACCAGGATCTCAAGCTCGACAACATCCTTTCCAAGCTAAACATGCGCGACAAAGTGGTGAGCACCTTTAGGAGATATCACCACAGCGAAGTACATGGCAGCTGAGGTGGTGGAGAACAAGGATTGGAGCTCTACATGGCAGCCTACTCTACTTTCTTACAGACAAAGCCATGAACTGTTTTTAAAAAAGCCATTTCTAAAGGAATAAGACAGCATTAAATAAACTGTTGTGTATGTACGTGTTTATAGACACAACTTTAAAGCCATGAGCTTGGTTTGATTCGGTACATGATATTTGTACATTAACTCAGGGCATAGAAATGATTTCTGTGTTTGATTTTATTTAGTGTTTTGCTTTCTCTTGTAAAGGTTTTAGGTAAAAAACAAAATGTCTATATGTCATTCCAGATCACGATCCTAAAAAACATTCAAAAGGAAGCGTGCAGGCAGAAAACAGTTCAGAAGAGTGACCTGCACATACAAGAATCTCTATTCTATTGTGCTATTGCTATGTTTTCTTGAATATAAAACAGAAAAAAAACCAAAAAAACTTATTGATAAGAAACTGCATCGTTGCATGACGAGCTAAACAGAACTAACACCTACCAAAGCTATTCTACTTTGCTGAAACTACTAGCCTATTATACAAATTGAAATAACTAGCTGGAAATGGGCCACAAAAGAAAGCAGAAAACTATCGATGCCATTTTAGAAGGGGATGTAATTGTAGCAAATGCTACTGGAAATCAAGAACTCATACCGTTTACCACTAATGTGGAGATTTGTTTGGAAACTAATATGGGCAAAAACAATGCTTGCAGAATATGATGTTATGCCAACTGGCAACACCCATGGATTTGTCAAAAATTGCAGCATTAAGATCGACAAGCTGTGAAGGAGTGGTGTAAAAAAGAGTGCTCCCGGCCTTGAGAATGACTTGGGCATGAAGAAAGTTCGAGCGGCTTAAAAGAAAATGCCAGCAGCAAGTTCCTATTTCCTTTTCACCATTTCTAACTTCATTTGCTTGCGTTTTTCTTTTTTGATGAAAACAAGTTGGAACGAAAAGGAAAGCAAGGGAGTTGAAATGTAAAGAAAGAATTGTAAAACGTTTATTGATATATAAATAAAGACCAAAGTTGAATCAAGATCTTTTGCTAATCATCCAATATATTTAAACTAAAGAGCCTCATTGATCATTGCAGTAGGTGGCCCTAATTATTTTAATCTATATATATAAATTTAATATAATATTGGAAGTTTCAAACCAAATAATGAAAAATATGCACCTTATTAACAATGAAATATTTTAGAATACTGCTCAAGAAACGGAAATAAAAATCAAAAAACAAACATAATTATAAATGCAATGAGCAACTAATGGGTGGTCTTGATAAATTATTAAAAGAGATAAATCCCTATGCTAATGCATTCAAAAAATGGTAAGAAATAGAGAATGAAGAGTTAAATTCAACAAATATTCGAGGCATAAGTGATATTGTAATACATATAAAAGGCAATTGGACAACTGATCCAAGATGATATAATGCACTAGGTTCAAATGATTTTAAACATTTAGTTGTACAAAGATGGTATTCATTGATGAAGTTTTTTATTATATCTACTATATATGATATTTTTAAAACAACAAATATGTTCAATATGTTTAAAAATATAGTATAGAATCAATGAATGACTTTTTCTTCTAGAACAAAAACTTTATAGAACAAAGAGTATCTGATGAATTCAAAAGTTAAAAGTAAATAAAGTAGTGACTATAGAAATGATATATTTTATAACTTAAAATAGAAGAGTTGAATAGCTCCAGCTATTATATCTTGTAAATAAGTTATACTTTTATCATAATCTTATGATTTATAACTTTATGATATTGCATAAATATGTGACTATATCTGAGTTAATAGAAAACTCAATATGAGTAGATTCATTGATGAATATCTAATAAGTTTGTTATTTACACTAATAATTTGTCCATTGATACATGGAAAACAGATAACTAAAATATCATTGAGACAACATTAGACACAATACAAAAGGCTACCATCTTAAAAAATGTGATTCATCATCACTTAAAATTTTATTATTAATAAAGCAATCTATGGACCATTTTTTCCTTTTCTGATATGTTATGGTTTTAGGAAAATATAATATTATGAATCATCAATACCATAATATCAGGATAAGAACTTACCTTTCATTGAAAGATTTTAGCCTCATTGTAAATTTATATAAAAATAAATTAAACATAAAGTTAATAATCTTAATTCATTTTAGCATTCTCTCTATATAAAAACATATATAGAAAGAATCTTAATAATATAAAATATAATACTTTAACGTTTAGATAGTACTTCTAAAAAGTATGATATTTTGAAGGGATAGGATATCGAATACAAATATGGAAAACTGACCATGACAACCCTCCTCTCGCTCTTGCAATTCCTAGCACCGCCTGCCTCTTATTATTTATCTGTTATTATTAAAATATTTTCGTATTAGTAATCTTATGTTATTTATTAATATAAATATAAATGAAATTAAACATATTGAGATGTCAATTGGCTACGATGTAGCCTATGATTTATATAATATCATAAATTTTCTACCACTTTATCCTACATTGCATTTATACATGAAAAACTTAATAAGGTATAAATATGATTGAGACAACATTAGTACAAAGAAATTTAATTATATTATATTAAACCTTCTATATACCATTCATAAAGTATTTGATATATTATAGTTCTAGCATAAAGAAAAGTTTATATATCATCAAACCCTCCTCTACCCCAGTATAGAGTAAAACATTACCATTCATTTATCATCATAACATTTCAGCATTCATAACAGTGTTATAAAGGTTTAATTTTAAATATAAATACATAGGGAGATAATAATCTTATTTCAGATTTATAAAAATAACTACAGAAATAATGTTTATGATATATAATAGAATACTTTATATTTTACATATTACTCTCAGAATTCATGAATATAAATATTAGGTAAAAATGGAATATCAATGATAAATATGTAAAATATTATAATTTTATAAAAGAAAATATAACACATAAAGCTAACATCTTTCACTTATTATCATGCAGTTCCAAAACTTTCAGTCTGAAATGATGAAAAGAGAAACTCCATAATAATGTTTATATTTTTTAATTTAAAAGATGTATACACTTTAGCTGAGTTTTTAAATATATATTAAATATATTTTTAACATAATTATATTTGAGTGTAGTTAAGTAACACATACTTTATTAGGAGGAAAAATTATAGAGCTTAATAAATTATCAAATAATAATATTTTTATCAATTATATAGAGATTTCAAATAAAATAAAAAATTAGTTATTAAAAAAATGACTCATCTGGCCATGGGATCCCACGGTGAGAAATTCCATTTATCAAATATCCAAGACTTCACTCAACAATCAGAATTTTAAATATGATATAATGTGAGTTATATTTTTTATGTTATGATGTGTGTTGGTGATAGAATCAATTGTAAAAGAGATTTTTAATATAAAGATTATGTTATGTTTAACTATATATCTTATAATTATGATTATGTTAAAATTACAATTATGCTTACAACTCTTTGAAATTATTAAAATATCAAAAATAAAGACAATGCTCCCAGCGTAGCTGGGACTTTTGCTAGTACTCCCTTATTTAAACGTGCTATTGGCATATGGCTTCCGACATCTTTTATTCCATTTTTAGAATATTATTTGTGAATATATTTATAATCTAACGGTTCAAATTCAAAAACTTCAAATAGATGGCATAGATCAAGTGCCAAAGGGGTGGCAACCCTTCAATTTTTTAATGATGATCCAAATCAAGAGAAAAAATTTAGGGCAATTGGGCAGATTGAGAGCTCTCTCTCTCTCTCTCTCTCTCTCTCTCTCTCTCTCTCTCTCTCTCTCTCTCTCTCTCTCTCTCTCTCTCTGTGTCTGTGTGCTGAAATTTTCTATTTGCTGCGTTTGATCGGACTGGCTGGGGACTGACGAGCTGGCTGTGCAAAAAAAGTGGCCGTCTTCCCAATCCTTACAAGCACCAGTCCCAAGTGAGTGTTCTATTCATTGTTGTTTAGAAAAAAAAAAAAGAATTTTTTCCTGTTGTTCTTGCTTGTTTGATTTCTCTGATTAGAGCGCGCAGGTGGATTTGCTGCTGAGCTTTTGCCAGCAACTAAAATTCTCATCGGTCGTGCTTGTTGGTCATGACGACAGTGGATTGCTTGCTCTTATGGCAGCTGCCAATATCTTGACAACTCTAAGCTCAACGCAGGTAAGCTCCAAGCCACTATAGTTGGATCATCTCATGGATTTTCATTTCTGTGGTGAAGGTGGTGATCAAAGGTGTGGTTTAGATCACGGTGAACTCCTCCAGATATCGCCATTTGCTTGAGTTTTGATCCACACTTCTTTGGGATGGCACATACTCTGGCCATTGCTGTGCCTGGAGATGGCGAGTGGCCATGCCTGGCATGATGCTTCGAAGCTCACCTCCAAAGTGATGGAACTTTACAAGGTATGAGGAAAAATTCGAACTTGATCAAAAGAAATCCATGATTTTCTGTTTATACATAGGTATCTTTTCTATCTTGTTGTGATGTCTAGGCCATTTTCTTCTCACAAACTTGCTACTGGACAAAATGAAGGAGACTGCTAAGTGTTTGTCAATCTCTCCTCCGTCACGCATATCGCCTCTTACAGCGGTGGAATCCAGTTCCCACACCTTAATGACAAAACCTGGTATGCCAAACAACTCTCTTTTCTCGTGAGCTTACATTCTTCCTTTTTTCTTCCAAAAGGTACTCCGACACTAGAGCATACAGTCAATCCAAGCTCGCGAACTTTTTCCACGCCAAAGAAATGGCAATAAGATTCAAGGTATTCGTCTAATGCTTTGAAATCTCTCCCACCTTTCTCTTTTGCCAATGCTTTCTCTTTCGCTGATTAGGCCGAAGGAGTTGACATCACAGCCAATGCTGTTCATCCAGGGTTTATAATGACACCTTTGATGGCAATGAGATTCAAGGTATTCGTCTAATGCTTTGAAATCTCTCCCACCTTTCTCTTTTGTCAATGCTTTCTCTTTCGCTGATTAGGCCGAAGGAGTTGACATGTTCATCTAGGGTTTATAATGACACCTTTGATGCGGTACAAGAACATTGAAGAGTAAATATGATAAAAGGTGGGCTTAACTTAGCAACTTATGAGAACTATTTAAGTTCGTTGCTTTGTTGTTCTAGGTAGAGATGGCTAGGGCTAAGCGGATGATCAGGAGGACTCTACCACAGTACCTTTTTTTTAACAAACAAATCACAAATGTTCGGGTTCGCTCAATTTAAGCAGCTGGAGGTGAAAACCACAAGCTCTCAACACTGCCATTAGGTACTTGTTGACCTGAATGTAGACCTGAAGCCCCGCCTGGGACAAGCTCTGTAATGAGTGGAAAGTAAGCTCAATACGTTATAGCAGCAGCTCTCATATACCAGCCAGCTGTAGCACACATGCAGCCAATAGCAAACACGCCAAACAACTCCACGAAAATGATCTCTTTGATCCAATCAGGTGACCACCAACAAGGGAAAGAGAAACTGCAAAACAAAGAAAAGGAGATAGGCAATAAAAACACACAGCAGACAGACACACCTTCATTCAGGTACTATACTTTCCCTTTCCCTTTTTCACTATGCTGTTGCAAAATTGAGATAACAAGAGCTCATCTCAATCACTAAGAGCTTAACTGATGGATGAAAGCTGACTTCCCCTTGTTTTACCTGACAGGTACACTGTAGTGCCGTTTTTGTTTTGTTGTGTGGATCAACTGCTAAGGCGTTCTTAAGGGGGCAGAGGATGATTATTCAGTGAGCGTGAGACAGATGAGCAAGAAAAACGCAAGCGCCTTTACAAGCATTGGATCCAAGAGCAGACACACCAAAAAAAAAATTCTCTGGCATTTACATTATCTGGAGATGAGGTCAGACACACACCTACAGCTTACCTCCTGCATTTGCAAAAGCCCCATTGGAAATGGCAACAAGAAATGTGTCAAATAGCACAAGAGAACTATACAGCTAACTTCCAAAACACTCATTCATTCATATGTAGGCCTTTGATTTTCAGGTAAATCGGAAATAGATGTTTTGAAAAATGAGAGATGAAAACAAGAATAGAAACAAAGAAAGAAAGAAAAAAACAAACCAAGTTTTGAAAAGCTGTGTCTTTAAAGCTTCCACTCCTTTTAAAGAAATACAACATCATTTACATGGGCCTCTTGTACTTTGCCTGCTCAAGCTTGCCATCATGCCATCATAGAGAGCCATGATACTGAGTTTTTTCGCGGCCATCTTGCCAAAAGAGATTCACCCTCTGTAATCTTTTATCCCGGGCTATCATATCGGTATGACTCTGTAATCTTTTATCCCGAAGCGCAATGATTCTGCCCCAAATGAAGAAATGATTGTGGTAAAACTCTTTACTGTCAAAGGCTTTTCGAGAGTGTACCTAAATAGACATGTAGGCTAAGAAAAACTGTTTCGAATCATAGAAAAGAGGACTGCACAATTAGGTTGCTTTCGCATTTGTCAAGAGGTAATTTTGTTTCTATGTTTCCCGAGCTTTGTTTTTCCCGGCTTTGTAATGTTGTTCTGCTCCAAAATATAGGGACCCCAAGCATCATATTAAGGAGCTGTGCCTCTGCCAGCACTTTGTTTCAGTGTGCTTCTATTTTCTTGTGGTTTGGCTATTAGTCTATTTACTTATTTTCACCATCTAGAGCCTGCACATGCTGTCTAAGCTTCTATTTTCTAAAAGAGAGTGTAAAATCTCCTACAGATCAATGGGTGGCAAAAGAAAGAGGAAAACATGTGATCTAATTTTACATGAAGGCTGTATAATAAAAAAAAGTTCAACAAGTTTGAATTCATCTCTATATATGAATAGAAGCATGGATGTAAGTGTGAGAAACCTGGTATCCTTTGAAGAACCCCCAACAATTCCAAGATTGATACCCATAGAAAAGACTTTTAGAAACACTTTTGAAATTATTACCCTACCTGTTAATGAAGTAAATCTTGGAAATGGAACTGAAAGCATGGAAAACACTAAACATTTAGGACTCTTGCAAAACAACATAGATGGTAAATGTAAAGTAGATTATATTGGACTCATGGATAAACATTGTGACTATTGTAAAGCTTTTCTTTTTGCTTCAGAAACACAATCACAATGCTGTCATGGTGGACGCGTGTCTATAGAAAAACAAATTGAGTTCCCTGAACTGATTCGTAAATTATTAGATGGAACAGACCAATGAGGAAAATTCAAAGAATTAATTCGAAATTATAACAGTGCTTTGGCATTTGCATCTTGGCAATGGACCATATTATTTCAAAATTCATGAACAAGTATACCATTCAATTGGCAGTTTCCGTCCTAAGCAAGATCATGATGCAAAATATTCTCAACTTTATATTTTAGACACACTAGAAGCTACAGAAACAAGAATGAAAAGTAGGGTTTAGGATTTAGGGTTTAGGGTGATGGTGACATGCCATTTGTATTAAAAAGATGACAATTTCCTTTGAGACTTGCATTCTCAATTACAATATGCAAATCACAGGGCCAAACTTTAAATAATGTCGAAATCTTCTTACCACGTCCTGTTTTTGGACATGGGCAATTATATGTTGCACTATCACAATGTACCTCTAAAGACCGAATAGTCATATGTGTAGAGGAATGCAAGAACCAAGGTAAACTTAACAAGAGACAACAAATTACATGCACAAAGAATGTAGTCTACAAGGAAATTTTGTAGCTTTTTCAACACTAAACAATAAATGAAGAAGAGAACATTGTGTCTAGGTGATGATTCAGGCCACAGTGTTGATCTATGTCTCTGGGATTTAAAAGCAGAAGAAGAGAGCTCATATATACAGGAGCGGATAGACAGTGGAGTTCAGCCAATAATATGTGTCAAGGGTGGAAAGGTATCGGACTACAATGGTAAATCACTTTCAGCAATTGGTGTGAGCACCATTCTTATTGAACCGGAAATGGAAGCAGTGGCTGATTTGAGAGAATGGATGACATTGTACTACAATATCACTAACTTCATACATTTGAGCACTTCATCATCCAGACAGACTGTTAGCTGCACCACTACTTTATCAGAGATATCAAACATGCAGTTAAAGGTGTTAAAGAGTTCCCCTATCTATAGAGTGATAGCTACTGTGAAGGAAATGAAGACAAATGAGTTTTACTATAATGCATGCATCAATGTCATGAATGCATGGCAATGTGGCAAAAAAACTTCCCGAACAGCAGATGGCTGGTTTTGCAGTTATTGCAATATTGAGTCTGCCAACATGGAGTTCAAATATGCTCTAAAGATGTGCATCGAGGATAGTAGCAGTCATGTGTGGGCCATTGCATTTCAAGAGGCTGCACAAGAAATAGTGGGAATTCCAGCAAAGAAACTAGCTACAATGCGAGATGAGAACTACCCTACATTCTCACTACATATTGATGGTATCTGCTCAAAGATTACAATTTCAAAATCTGGAGCAAGCTTGAAAAATACCAAGACATGAAGAAGCTAAGGTTTTATATACTTGGACTTGACACCTAAGGTATGCAGATTCCATTCTAATCTTTTACATGTTGTTGATATATTTATCTGTGTTTTGTTTTGTAGTTACAAGGAACTTGCAAAAACAAATAAAATAAAACACACCTCTTAGAAAACATCAGCTCTATTTGATGGTTATCTGTAGCAAGAAAGGAATGTCAGGATACAAAAACTAAAAAAGGGAAAGAACAACAACACATGATTCTCAACTGGACAATAAATAACAAATGCATCAACTGTATCAGAATTTAGCATGTTATAATGAACAAACACATAGTCCACCAGTAAATACAGTCATTTATACTTCAACACACATCGCTTGCTTGCAGATGCAAAACCAGCCATTCTATACCAAAAATCCCCTTACCATGCCATCCCATTAACTCCTCTTAACTCCAGAATGCCCAAATAATATACCAAATTGAGGAATATGATTAAGCCACCTCTTCATGTGTTGAATAATTCTTTTAAGCTTTGAGTCCAAGCTTGTATTATTCTATTCCAGTAAACCATTTAAGAAATAGTGTTTAGTTCCAATCACTAAGGAAGTAAAAACTAAATAAACCAAGTGCTTGTTACATATTGAACTTAAGCAAATTTTAATAAATTGTTCTCTTTTTAGAATTAGCATTTAACTATCCCAGCGGAGCTGGGTTCTCTGCTAGTACTCATATATTTAAACGAAAGAGCCCATATAATAATAGGATATACTGGGGACACTTATTCTGGGTATATGCTGAGATCTAACGGCCAAGATTTAATTGTCAAAGGTCATGTCGTTTCAAATCAGAGAAAAATTTTATGTGGCTTTTTAGGGCTGGAAAAAATGCGTTCAGCGATGGGAGAGGCAGCGGGCAGATGTACTCTCTCCTGGATTCTGTTCTTGCAGACTACTTATATTTTCCACTGGAGGTTAGAATTTGATGCCCAATTCTTTGCCGATTGGCATTTTCTCTTTTTGTTTCTCAATTTATATTTTTCTCTGCCTTCCACGGATTGGTAGGTAAATCTGGAATTATGAATGCTTCTTTTCTTAGCACCTCCAGCCAAGAGCAAGGAGAAGAAGAAGACGGTGCTGCATCCTCTGGTTAATATCCTCCAGTGATTCTCAAGGAGCCGCACCAAAAACTCTGGAAGAGGTTAGCAGTAGAACTTCTCATCGATTAATGGGAGGCAACTCAATATACCTGACTATAAACCATGGAGGCACTCTTCTCGTAGCCCAGAAAAAATTCCAGAGAAGTGAAGAACCAATCTGGGACGACAACCAGCTCCAGCATCTGAGTCATCTCCTCTGGTTCCTCAGACGATGAGCTGCTCAAGGTCTTATTGCTCATTCTCGTCAGGTAATGTGAACAAAATTGAAAACTCATGTAGAAAAGGTTTTGTGGATGTAAGCTCCTTGAGTTTGGACTTCCCGGGAGGTCACCCAGCCCAGTACTATTCAAGCCCAAGGACGCTTAACTCCAACTATCCCAAGACCCTTAACCGATTGGAAAAGGGGGTGCACTCTTGTTCATGGGCCCTTTCCCTCTATATTTGAACCCCATGGATCGTCTCTCGAGTCGTTCCCTTTGGTTGCTTACAATCCACCACGCTTCCCTGCAAGTTCACGCCCTCGTGAACGGAAGCTGAGAGCCGCAGCTCTCCCGAGAGCCCCGCTCTCTTGACACCCTACCCCTCGGGTCGAGCCCAGTGGGAGCAAACTGGACCAGCCAGATGTCAATCAACATGTGGTGCGATTCCCCTAGCCAACCAACAGAGTCGGACCCGAGACCTCTCTGATACCAAATGTAAGCTCCTTGAGTTTGGACTTCCCGGGAGGTCACCCAGCCCAGTACTATTCAAGCCCAAGGACGCTTAACTCCAACTATCCCAAGACCCTTAACCGATTGGAAAAGGGGGTGCACTCTTGTTCATGGGCCCTTTCCCTCTATATTTGAACCCCATGGATCGTCTCTCGAGTCGTTCCCTTTGGTTGCTTACAGTGGACAGTGAGGGTGTGAAGATTGTTAATATTTCTGTGGAAGGTCTAAGTCAAGCTACCACACACGCTCTCTTGAGGGGTAGGGTGTCAAGAGAGCGAGGCCCTCCTTGAGGTATTCTTTTGATTCCATAGCAAAAGCTCTGCTTTGCCAAGACTAGGGTGTTCACCCCTAGTAAGTCTCTTTTAGCATCTTCTGCTGTGGGCTCTATCCTCGGCCCAACTTTGTGACCCTCTCATGGGTCTCTTTAGAGACTACTTTCCTTGGACACACTATGCCATTGCAATGACATAGCTCATTTCCCTAAGGTGCTTTTCCCACTTGGTCACCTTGACCAAGCCACACCATCATCAATAGTTCAAATCAACACTTTGAACTAGGAACCTTATTCCTTAACTCAAACAAAGACCTTGTCCTTATTTAGCCACAAGATCACCTAGTGATCTCACCTCGGCACCTTAACAGGTTTGCCAATAGGTACTAGGTCTTCCAGACCTTTAATTTGTTACCTATGACCCCGGGGGCATCCCCCACACTTGGCGGTGCGCCCAAGCCAGCCCTTCCGGCCAAGGGTCCATAGCAACTGAGATTAGGTGTCCCCATCTCACTCACCACGTCCTTGGTGCCACTTGCACCAAAGCGTTCAAGTTAGATATGCCGAGCTTTCACTCTAAGCAATCTAACCGTGCATCACGACTCCGAGGCATCCCTCGCTTGGCGGTGTGCCCAAACCAGTCTCCCCACTGAGAGTCCATGACCACCGAAATATGAGTGGCCAAGATAGGGCCGTGGAATTCCTTGGAAGGAATCCAAGTGACAAAGTTAGGCGAGGAACACTAATGTGTTGGACGCTAACAAATTGCGGGAAAGGAAGTGTGTTTCCAAGGATGGATTCCGAATTGCTCCGATTTGGCAAAAAGTGGAAGCTCCAAGGGAGGGAGCGGTAAGGTAGCCAAATGATAGGGCAATGGACAACCCTAGCACAAAGTGTGATAAATGGAACTTAGTGCCCAAGGTGGCACGAAATAGAAGAGAGGATGATGGTGCCCTCAAGTAATGAACTTTCTAGGATAGGGAAGTGGAGTTGCACAATCTGTGCAATGCAAGGAGTTGGAGACACCTAGGAAATTGACTTCCAAAAGTCAAAAGAGTAAAAGTTCCAAGGTGCAAACATTCAATAGATGGAAATTGAGATTACTCGAGAAGGAGTAGTGCGATTGACTTAGAGAAGGGTCTCTAAGAGGTTTAGCGAGAACTAAACCAATAAAAGGAGAGAACCACTACATGTAGTCCAATCAGTCTCTAAGTTGGAGAGACTACCCTCCTTAGAGGATAGGCAAGGCATGGTGAGCCTTTGGTGTCAAACCATTGAGGCATATGCAAAAGGCATGGTGAGCCTTCAATGTCAAACCATTGACAAATATTGGCTAGGTGCCAAGGATGGAAATGGTAACACATGCGAGTGTTACTTTACAAAATGGTTTACCGTTCGATGAGGACATCGAACTTCGTCTATGGGTGGTGGAGTTGTGAAACACAAAATCCCTAGGCCCCAAAGTGGAGCCGGAAAGGGTGCCACGTGGTAGTGGCTGAAGCGAGAGCCAAACGAGCGTAACACATTTGGACCAAAAGCTCCGACTTGAAAAGTCAAGAGCGGGAGTGGACTCCCAACGAAGTGCTCGAGGAACGAGCACGAAACGAGCAAAAAGCGAGGCTCCAAAAAGGGACCCAAAAGGACCAACACATGACACGTGGAAGTGGAGTCCGAGATGGACTCGAGTTGGAGTCCGAAATGGACCCGAGTTGGAGTCCGAAGTGGAGTCCGAGATGGAGTCCGAAGTCGAGACCGAGACCGGGACCGAGACCGAGACCGAGACCGAGACCGAGACCGAGACCGAGATCGGGACCGAGAACGAGACCGAGGCCAAGGCCGAGACCGAGCCCGAGCCCGAGTCCGAGTCCGAGTCTGAGTCCGAGTCCGAGTCTGAGTCCGAGAGTCCGAGGTAGCACTAACTCTGTGACGAAGAGCGTGTCTATGAAACTAAGATGGGTACGACTTCTTGTTTGGAGGTAAATCACTTTTTTTAATTAATCACGTATGTTACTAATCAAGTGGCATAGCAGGGTGCTGGAAAGACCTCCATATTATGCACTGTGGTGGCATAGCATGAACACTGATATCAACAATTTTTTTTCCAGACATCAAGTGTCATGAAAGCGTTTCACGCAGTGTAGGATACATAGATTCAGTAGGCGTTAACTTTCAGGTAAAAATTTCTTCCTTACTCTGCTTTGATTGGTTTACCAATTGGTTCCATATAGGACCTATCATATGAAGAAGAGCAGCTGAAGAATGGTTTGTTGAGAGCAGATCCATATAAAGTCTTGACTTGGTAATTCTCGTGCACAATCTGGCTCACAAGAGTCCCAGGCTGCGACAACAGGCTGCCGATCACTCTCGACCTGCTCTTGGCACCCTCCTGGACGAGATCACTACTGCTGAGGTCCCTTTTGTTTAGATCTTGCCATGAGTGCCGACTGGCATCAGCTTTCAAGCGTTACAGCCATACAAGTCCACTCCCGACTTGACAAAGTCCTAGGAACTGCAGAGACTGGGATATCGTTGGAGGAAGGTCTCTTTTTTATATCGATTTTTTGTTTTCACCATTTTTGCAGAAAAAATTATTGGAGATGATCTGGATAAGGAGAAGTGGCGATTGATCGTTTGTAGTACCTCCAAGCATGACCTGGAAAGGGTGGTTAGTCTGAAGAGGTTAGAGTGAAATGTAACTTTGTTTTCCCAGCTAGCTTGGGCGGAGTATGGATTGATGAATTGGCTATCAGAAATATACAGAGCTATCCAAGGTTTACAGTTTGTCATGAAACTTGTTTTGCAAGTGCTGGCCACGAGAATGGCTGGCAGCTCTTTATTCAGCGGGAGTTCCTTGTGCTGTTGCCTCCACAATGGATCAGATTAGCTGTTGGATGCACTCGTCAGAATGGGTCTCGACAAGAGTGAGGCCGTTAGACACGTTGTGCATGGTTTTAATACAATAGTTGTTAACTCTAGGCAGTTGTCACAGAAGAGGATGGAATGGACTCCACCACGGATTGGGAGCTGGATCCTTTGTCCTGGAGACCAGAGTGGCCGCGAGCTAGATCCTTTGTCCCAGAGACTAGAGTGGCCACGAGATGGAATGGTTAAGGCTAGGGTTTATGCAGAATGTGGTGGTGGTAACACGTCGGGTCTTTGGCAACTGGAGAGCTCAATCAATCTCTTTGGCTGAAGTTACTCTAGATTATTTTTCAGTGGCTCCTCAATATTGATATCGATAAGATCGTTTGCTGGAAGGATCTCCTCAAGATTCTTCCTCCTTTCCACATTATCTTGAGAGCCTGTAATGGATAATTGTTGGGGAGGCTAATGTTGACCTTATAAAGGGATCCTATGAGATCAAGAAGAATTTCTTCAAAAGTTGAGAATTGAGCTAAGAAGTCTACCTGATGGACTGACGATTGTGGAGACCCACTCATAGAAATTATTGGCCTTTGGATGGGCAAAGCAATTCTCTAGTGGATCTCTGTGAGCTCCTTCTGGATCTGCTTCGCCCCACTGTGCCAAACCACTCATAACCTTTTGGAGTAGATTGTAAATCAGCTGTTTACTAACATTTTTAATTCATTAATTATTTTATTAATATTATTATTGAATTAATAATGAATGAATTAAATAATTATAATTAAATATTAAATTAGCTGATTCTGCTAATTTACAATCTTTTTTTTCTATCCACTCTGATACACATGCTGCAATGTGAACAATACTCAGCCAAGGACATTCAACCATTCCCCACTTGGAGCATGTCGGGATCTGAAAGAGAGAAGCTTGAGAAATTTATGCAAAGCCAACCATTGATCTCACCGTTCCACCCTTTGGGATGCCCATAAATTGTTGGCGTCCGCTAGCAACTCTATATTGCAAGCAAAACTGGTCATAGAAGGGAAAAAGAAGAAGAGCTAAGAGAACTTTACCATGGCTATCTGTCTTTAGTGCCATTTCAACGTGTCAATTATTTCTTCTCGTATAGGGAATCGACTATCTCAAGTATGACAATTGCTTTCACAAGAAAAATCAGCCTTCTCATGCTCAGTATGCAAACAATGTTTGCATCTCAGAAATGGAGCAACACCACCTCAAAACCCAGTGAGTGAGGCTCTCAACGAAAGCACACATCCTATCTTCTATGCAATGTGTGAATGGTAATTAAATTTTTTTTTCTTGCTATCTCTTGTGATATAAGAGCTCATGTTTCTGTGCATCGGGGAGCAGATCATCCAACCATGTGGGCTGGGAAGTATGTGAATAGCTAGCTGACAGAACAAAATCAGCATGTTTACTGTACTTGTGTCTTGAAACTTGTGGCCCTTTGAAGCCACTCAATGGCATTTACAAGTCATTCTCCTGAAAAATGTCTACAGATGATAAGTTGTTCATTGGAAAAAAGATTCCAATAACTTTGACCAGATCATTACCTGTACTTTTGAGATCCACATTGAAACCTTTCGACTTTCCTATCACTACCGCATCCTTGATCTCCGTATGGACAAAAAAATGTTTTCTATTCTACATCTTCTTCCACAATCATACTTCCAGAATAAGATGTGAAGCTGGCTATATATATAGATTTAACATTATAATTTGGCCCCCCTAGGAGATTTAGCCCCCCATCGATCACAACATGGTCAGATGCTACCAGCATTTTGGACAAATATTCACAGGTTATACTTCCCACCAAAGGATCAATTACAAGGAAATAAGTTCAAGAAAAACAAAGAGAAAAATCACAAGGATCTGGCTCACCTAGCAATGCACAAATCGAAACAAAACTTTGGAAATTGTAAGAGCTGGACTTTAATTCTCCTTGAGAGTTTTGAAGAAGATCTGTCCACTAGGATGAATGTTGCAGTGATAGATTCATGTTTTAAACACCACCTACATTTTCCAGCGAGAGATAAGATCTTTGAATTCTTCCTCCTTTCCACATTATCTTGAGAGGCTTTAATGGATAATCACTGGGGAGACTGATGTTGACCTTATAAAGGGATCCTATGAGATCAAGAAGAATTTCTTCAAAAGTTGAGAATTGAGCTAAGAAATTCCATACATGCAAGTAAACCTAGAAGAAAAAGAATGGTCAAGATGGCTTGTGAGCCAAGGAAATGGCAATCTCCCTAACCAAGGTTTAACCAAGTGAGTTCACACCCCATTGATCAAAGAAGTATATGTATGAGAGAACATTCAGGAACTTACTTTGTGAGAAGTCAAATAATCCAGAACACCTTCTGCTCGAAGTTCCTCGAGGATCTGAAGAAAGAAACATTTAGACCATGAAAGAGTACAAGAGATTCCTTACTGACCCTGCCATCTTGCAAGTTATACATAAAAGATTTTGATTAGAATCCTTTCTATAATTTTAAATTTCTGTAATAACTTCCTATACAGTGATAATAATTGCAACAATATCATCAAACTCTTTATTTAAAGTTGCTATTTTGGCATTGGCGTCACATATTCCATTTTTCGAATATCCATTTTTACTTATGGCAGATGCTCTCAATTCAACGATCCAGATTTTTGACGCTCCAAAGCAATGGTGCGGATTGTTACATGGTGGCAAAGAGCTTGGTTTTAGGTTTAAGAAACGGTTAATATGGCTGTCTGTATCTGGAGCATATTGGATGCTAAAATTTTATTGTGGGAGAAGAAGCACATCGGATGAGAAGTAGAACTTTCCCGTCCCATATACTGTACATCCAAGACCTCAAGAAGAAGGTGACATCAGAGGTGATTTTTGTTTCAGAATTTCTGAACGATACAGGTATTGCTCAGAAGAAAAAACAAATTTACTGCTTCTCTAGGTACTCTAACATTCAAGCGAATCCAGGGTGCCTTGCAGCATTTTTCCAGTCCAGTGAAGCTGATCAATGGCATCGCAACAAAATCCAGTGAGTTTTGTTTTAGAAAAAAAAATGACTACCATCTTTGGATATGCCTGTACAGCTTGCTTTGTGTAGCTCTAGGAGATGTAGTCGAGGTTCTGGTTGGAATAGGTGGAGAGGCAAGAGCTCAGGCTGGGAAGCAACATCCTTGGAAGCTCTCCAAACAGGATCCAATTGATGCACATGTCTGCCTGGGTGGAGGTGCGCTCTCTGTTCCTCATTACCAGAGCTCACTGCCACAGATTCTGGAGAGTGCAAGAGACTGTTGGACTTCCAGGGAGTAGTTAGTGGAAAAGGTAGCTGACCTGTTTCATCACTTTGTTTCATTTCTGTGCTGCTGCAGAGTGACAACTTGCACACCAAGATAGAGGAGGATGACAAAGAGAAGCTGTAGAAAAAGCAAGCCCACATCCCATCTCTGTGGCCATGTGTCTGAATCCATCTGTGCTGCAGGGAAGAGGAACGCAGCTCCAGAAGAAGAAAAAGAGATGAGCAAAAGGCCCTTCCTGTCTGTCATTTTTGGACGAGGTCGACAGTGACACTGATGAAAGGGAAATGACAGCGATGAAGGCGAAATTGACAGCGCTGGTATGGTTTGGCAGCTTCAATCAAATCCAGTAAAAGATGAGAGGTGGCAGATGAACAGAAAATTAAAAAAACTGGGCAAGTTTGGGATCTCACCAGTATTGTTTGTGTTTTTTCCAACCATGATGTTCGTGATTCCAGCGGAAGTTCTCGAAGGCCAAGTTAATCTTTTGAGAGTCGAGCTAGGAGAAGTTCAACTCACAAAGCTCTTGGGAGGAAAGAGGTGGATCAGATGCCATGGTAAACACGTAAACCTCCTATTTTCTTTCATTTTTTTCTTCAGGAATTCCATCTCTTGTTGCCAAGCCGCTGGGGTGTAGGGAATTAAAATGCCTGATTTGGTAAATTCATGAAGCCTTGTTCCGCTTTTCCTGACGAACACTGTAGGTACTCCAAAGGCCTCAGCTACGATTCTATACTGGACTGGGACAGCAACGCTGCTTCTTGATCTTCCTCGCATTCGTTATTATTCTTCTCAGAACTAGGTAGCCACAATTTTCACTAAAATCTAAAACAAGCACTGACTAAAGTCACGCAGATCCGAGTTCATTAAAAATCCTGGACCGCATAAGGTGCTGGTATAGTAGCATAAATTTTTTTTTATGATGCTAATCAAAATCTCTCTCTTTTGCACTTCTTTTTAGGTGAAAGTTACACAGAAGAGCGTGCATTTCCATTCAGAAGAGAAGCGGCCAAGAAGGACTCCGAGTTTATGTCTTTTGGATGTGTTTTGTGGAGGCAAGAGGAAGCTTCGATTTTGAAAAGCCGGTAGTTTTAGTGATAATCACGTGAATTGATTCATGCTTTTGCGTGTGGAGCAGGTTTGGATTAGAGTTGGCACCGGCAGTAGTTTTCATCAAAGATCCAGGTGTCCAGCCCATAACTGTTTATGGTAAAAATCTTCTTTTCGGCAGCTTTGAGATGATTTCTTTCACTTTGCGGGTAAATTGCAGGTAAATTGCGTGACTCCTTCATGGAAACTGTGGAAGAACATAAAGTTCATGGTAAGTACTATGTAGGCTCTTCCTCCTTTTGCTATCTTTTGAATTGCAATTTGATGTGTGTGCTTTTATTTCTTCCTCAGCTGCAAAGCATCACGGCTTCCAAACTTGGATGTGATCCCGCGGACTTCTCTGCAGCTGGAAAAGATGTAGAAACATGGTACTGCATTGTGGTTGCTGGAAGGCCTGGTTTTCAGCTTGATCAACTCTGCAGTGTAAGATTTTCTTTCTTGTTGTTTCTAGCTGACGAGTTTCTCATTTTAGACGATGAGAATTGTGCAAGAAGAGCTCGTGTAAGTGAGGACATTGATAGCCAAAATTTTGCTGCTGCCACTGCATACAAAGACAAGCATTTGAGCCTATCATGGCTTGACGGTGAAATGCAAAAGGTGGATACTTATATAGCTCGCTGGTTAATTAATCCTTGTTTTTGTGCAGAAATTTTGCTATTACTGCCTCCCTTCTGAACCCGTCCATGAGACTTGCAGGCCGAGGCAGTACCAAGTGCAAGACGTGGCAAGGATTTTGATGATACGTTTTAGAAGAGATCCAACATCAAAAGCCGGTGGTGAAGAGAATCAATACCTGGTGGCGTTTGAATTATGAGGAGCCAGATTTAGCATCGATGCTTATTGCTCCATACAGTGATGCAAATGAAATCTTGGAGGTTGGTTGGTTTCATTTAGACTTTTTTCTCTTTTCTTTGCTATACCAAAGAGTTTTCTGCAGGTTTTATCGTGAACTTCTAATAGTGTTCATGATGGCGACACAAATGAAATTCCATTCTTTGTAAGTGTTGTGGTGTTTTGAAAGTTTGGAGAACTCTTGACTGTGGGATTTTGTTAGAATACTAAGTCGATGCCTGCGTTAATACCCAAGGATCAAGCAGTCTTGATGCTCTCTTCAACACGGAATGCTGTGAGTGGAATGAGGAGATTTATAAATAAAAGTTTGTTTAGAAATTACAGATTGTGCATGTTATTAGCTTCTATGCACTATTTGGCAGAACAAAAAGGGAACACTACATTTAATAGAGTATGCATGACTGTAAGCTTTTAATTTTGTTGATGTTTCTTGTAAAAAAAATTATAAATTGAGCTAAAGGACAAAAGAAAATGTAATTCAAAATAAAGATATTACATAAACAATCAAAAATTAAAGAAACGAGGAAGAACATTACCAAAACTGACTCTCTTTGGCAATCCATGCAGCATTCCAGTTGTATGTCGAGAGTCTTCCTGCCAGAAGAACAAAGAAACTATGGTTATAAATCCAAGAGAAAAGCACTAGATTTACCGTCAGCATCCACAATGTCATTGGGAAGAAGGATGAGGCAAAGCACAGTGAGACCAGACCAGACGATAAGAGCTTGATCATTCAGTTGCCACGATGCCAAGAGTCCCTGTGATTGCTTTGGTACTTCCCAAAGCTCTCATGTGTAGAACAGCTTGTGTGCCAAACAAATCCTTGCCAGGCGAGTAAGGGAAGTGATTAATCCCTGGTCCAAGCGAAAAAAAAGTAGGTGTTGCAAATCACAAGAACTTACACGGGATTTTCTCACGTGAGGTCATGCAGCATCCATGCGAGCAGCAAGGAGAGTGCGAAGAGGCTGCAATACCCGATTCTTGCCAATCGGCAAGAGATGCTGCTCGCTAATCCCTCACAAGCCTGGCAAGCGTAAGCTGTGCAGCCGGACGCTAGACAAAATGTCGCCCACATCATCAGATGCTCGCTGGATCAAGGCAAAACCTTAGAATTTGATTACATTGTCCCTCGCTTTAGTTTTTTTTTTATAACACTAATGCCATGTTGTTCTGTTGTAGATTTTCTATCGTTACAGAACTGAAAGGCAGAGAGTTTATGGTTGCAGTATTCTTGCAGTGATCTGGGTGGGATAAAATCCTAAATTTTGTGTTGTATAGCTGTTTTACAGTTTTGGAGTCTATTGAAATATCCAGTGTTTGCTCGAAATTTCCCAGCGAGGAGCGCACTGGCAATGCAGCAGCTTTGTGCACTGGCGCTCTCAAGTTATCGTCACTGCAGCCACTGATATGAACGTGACTGACCGCTCAATCGATCAGATGCCATATCTGAGCGCCAATGCCATACCATTTTAAGGTTTCTTTTTCCTCCAAGTTGTCCAGATAGCCAGCTGAGTAAATCCCAGGCTGTTCACTGGGAATCCACAGCAGTGTGGCAGTCACTGCCTTCCTGACATTCTCGAGTTTTCTCAAAAAGTGGTACCATGAGACGGTGCTCAAGCCGGGACAGCCTCCACTTCCACCGGGATCTTTGGCAACGTGGCTGCTTTTCTCAGAGGCTTCAAGTCTGGAAGACCGACTACATTGCAAAGTTGAGTGATCTTGTACTTTCTTTCGCTTGTTTAACTGTCGCTTTTTCTTGGTTTCAGGTATAATCGAGTGGGTTTTACAAGGCGTTTCTGTTCTGGCAGCATGCAAATTTGTAAAGACAGCTTTGAGACAGGATGGCCGGAGAGCACTGTTGTGCTCATTGGACGAAATTTGTTTGCAGGGTTAACTGGAAAGAGCCACTTGAAGCTCCAAACCCGCTGTGAACAATCCCAAAGCTCTCAAGCAGTATGTGCCCCTCATCGTCAACAACATAAAAGCGTCCCTTGTGAGGTGGTCTACGCAGGATAAGATCGTTCTTCTTACCAGTAAGCAATTGTCTTAGTTTTTTTGTTGACACTGGTTTTTTCTGATATGACAGTTCACGTTTCTAACTGTCCTCTACATTTTATATGGGAAAGACTCCAGTCTCGACATGGAAGAGACTTTCTCCTTCTACTACATTGTCAACCAAGGCATTCAGGCTCTCCCCATCAACTTCCTCGGCACTGCCTACAACAAAGCCATATGTGTTGTACATAGCTTTGTGACGTTTTCTCATTTTCAGGCCGAGGCAAAAGCTCATCAAGCTTATCCAGGACATGCTCAACATGTACATGAATGCTGGTCACGACTCAACGGCTCATGTCATCATGTGGCTGATGATTTCCTAAAGAAAAATCCATGATGTGCTTGAGAAAGTGAAGATAGACATTTCCAATTTCATACAAACTTTCCTTCATACAAAATTTCTTCTTTAGGCCACATCCAGACTATTCTGTAAGAGTTTCAAAACTTCTGTAATTAAAAAAGAAAAAAGTATTCTACTGAATTGTACCTCATACAAGATGATACGCTATGTATTCTCATGCCTCCACTGTTCTAATTCATCTCTGTCGCTTCTGTATTTTGAAGGAAACACTATTTATAAAAACTCTACATTTATGGTTACCCTTTTCTCCAATGGACCTAATGATGACATGTTCAAGATAGAGACAAACTGGTAGGTATTCTTAAAGAACCATAGAACTGAACACCATCTCTTTAAGGGCAATCTATGAGGCGCTTGTGAGGCTCTGAAGTGTTAACCTCCTCTGGATATCTTTCAATAACGAGAAAAAACCTTTAACCTATGAAAGGTACTTTTTCACTGCTTCTTTCATGTTGTATGGAGTCAAGTTACAGCTTCTGGAATTCTATGAGCAGCATCTGAGGAATGTCTAGGGAATGAGAAATAGTAAGGTGTAGTATGATATTTTCTTGTTCTAATAAATAGTTAAATAGGAGTACATTGTACTGCCTGTTGTAGCCTTTGTGGCTTTGCTTGACTACAAAACAATGCTTACAAAGTCAGAATGACACAAGCAGAGATTTCATAAAAAAAAGTCAGTCTCTTGCCACTTCACTCTGAAACAATGAAAGCAAATAATGAATCACCCAAGACAAAATGTGGAAGAAGAATAGAATTGGATTCAGCACCTTTGCGAATACCCAGACAGACACATATCCTTGCAAGAGGAAGAGATCTAACATCAGTTGCATTGCCTGACACTAGATTCAGGAGCCTCCTTAGAATGGCTTGTGGTGGCAGGGAGCATAGAAACATGAGTTCAGGCCACAAAGGTCACCATTTCAATCTTACTTTCAAAGGGTCCTTAACAAATGTGTTACAATCCACTGCTACAAAAACTAACATCGTAAATTCGTGCAAATAATGGTATCCTAAGATCACAATCTCCTATTTCAATAGTCCAAGCTAACACATTATTGCAAATGAGAAAAGATGAGACCTTGTAGTAAGTAGAAAAATAAGAAGTTGATAGTTGGCCTAAAGAAGGATTTTAGAGAAAAAACATATAATGGATTTGGCATTTGAAGCAAGAAAGAATAAGGAAGGTTGCTAATCTTATGAAAAACATAGTAGTATTTATATTGGAAAGTAATTTGTTTTCTGCTATTTAGAGAAATCTTTGGTGATGTAGATATTCCAAACATGCAATTCTTATGGATATCTCAAAAATATCATTATTTTTTTAGAAAACACTACTCTTGAAGACTTAAGAAACTACAAGAAAAAGCTTTGTTAGCTTCTTCTTGGATATGAAAAAAAAACTTGAGCTACCTTCTGCAGTTCCATAAGCTAAGGAGTCCTTGCTGGTACATCCAAGCACATGAAGTTCCTTGGGTGTTAAGTCTTATCAAGTGTTGGGCTATTCAATGAGCACGATAAAAATTAAAAATAGATTGAGAAAAAGGAGAAACAACATGTCTTACAAATAGCAGATAGGTTTTTAAAAAAAAGTTACAATTTATGCTAGGGTCCTCCCATGATTAATTTAAATGATGATATTAAAAAATATCACAATAATCCAGATAAATTCAAATAATACAGCTTTTTAATTATTGATACTGTAGATACTGAATAGTTCTATTACTAATGCGGTAATATTAATGGCATGCATTGGAAATTGGGATTAGAGCAGTAATGAAAAATGGAATTTTGTCACACATAATGACATCTTAAATTTCTGTAATAACTTCCTATACAGTGATAATAATTGCAACAATATCATCCTTCTATATTTAAGAGAGCAAGGGCGACATATTCAATCGAGATTCTTTACGAGCTTAATGGTGGAGATGAAAACATGTGGGAAAAAACAGTTGAGGGTGGAATGTTTTTTTTTAGGGTAAACCAGTTTTTTTCAATGCATTTTTCCAGGAGTGCTTATGTATTTATGTTATGGCTGTGATAAGTTTCGTTCTCACATTTTTCACAGTATCGCCACTGTTTCTGAGTCTCCATAATGTATACTTTGGAACGGGTATGTGTATGATTTACGGTCTTTGCAATGTCGTTTGAATGTGTTTGCATAAGAACAGGTCATGAGTATTGGGAAGATGAAGGCATTGAAGAAAAAAAGCCAGCATGCAGGCAAATGATGAACATATTTCACCCATATGATCCTCTCACCTATAGGTATCAATATACTTCTGTGTGACCAGTGTTTACATTTATCCTTTCGTCCTGATTACAGAGTGGAACCTCTGATATCTATTCTTTTTGGAGAAAGTCAATGAATATCTTGGGATACAGGTAATCATAGTTCTTTGTAAGTTTTGTTGTCAAAGCTAGAGGAAATTCTTCGGTTGGGGTATGGTTTTGTCACAGTTTTTTATGGTAGTATGGTGACAGAAAGGCTATCTAGAAGTCCTAATAGTAGAGTTGACTTAATGCTACAGCTAAGTCTTGCTCTTTGCTATCACATCATTCTCATGTGAATCCAAGATACAAAATTTGAGCACCACTACGTATCTGATAAATGACAGTAGTGGCTGGAGAGAGAGATAGAGAGAGAGAGAGAGGAGATTTGGAGTTGGAATCACAGCAGCAGCATCACCAGCAAGAAGATCTTAAGGCCATCCACCAGGAGTTTGGGATCAGTCACATGTACGTAGCAGCCAGGTGTGAAGGTCAGTGCGAGGGACAGGGACGAAGATATCACAAGGGACAGGGACGAAGATCTTGCAGGGTTGGCCTTCACCCACAAGCAGCAGAGATTGATGAGGTCACTGGTTTGCTCTATCACTTCTGCTCAACCCAGTGGCAAGGTGAGCTTCACTATGGTGGCGGTGATCTAGAGCAGGTTAATGACCATGCGTTTCTCTACAGGGGCACGGTGCTCTACAAATCCAATTAGTCTGGAGACAAGGAGCATCGTCACACCTATGGACATGTATCAATTATTGTGACACACTAGGTAGGATCCAATCCAACTTCACCAACTCGTAGAGAAAAAGAGAACTAAGAAAGACAAACAAAGAATAGTGGGCATGGCCATATCTGGACAAATTAAGTGAATTGGTGCCAGATTCAATTGTATTTGTGTTGTAATACTACATTATTTATAAAGTGTCTCTTGCCCTTGACTGTCTAGAAGTCCCAATGGTAGAGCCAATTTCATGCTATAGATAAGTTGGAATCACAGCAGCAGCAGCAGCATCACCAGTGAGAAGATCTCAAGGTTGCACAAGAATTCTCCACCAGAGATTTCTCACATGTACGTAGTGTCAAAGCCAGTGTCGGTGAGCAGGTTGGTGCGAGGGACAGGGACGAAGATCTCACGAAGGACAGGGAAAAAGATCTTGTAGGGTCCACCATCGCCCACAAGCAGCGGAATACGTTTTTCAAGCTTCCCGAAGGAAGACTCAAGTTTGGAGAAAAACAATAAAGAAGTTTTCTTTCATCATAATCTCTTGTAACTTTGATAAATCTGCTAACTAGAGGTGGAAGGATTGAAGAGGAAGCTCATGAGCATCCAATGGCAGCTTCAATCCAGCTTGAGACAGGTATGATGGAAATACATGAAGATATAAAGAGCTTTGGATTTGTTCATTTCCATTTCTTCCAGTTTGAAGAGTTTGTGGCAATTTGGTAGAGACCAAACTTTGAGACGCTGCCATATCTTTACTGCCCTCCTCACATCATCAAACCAAAGGTATCGATCTTTGTTCTTCATTACTCATAACTCTTTTGTATAATCTTCTCATTTATTTTATTATTTCTTATGTCAGGAGTGTAAGAAGTTCTGCATGGTTCTCCTCAAACTGTTTCAAAGAACTATTCAAACTGTCCTGGAAGGCTTTTTTTTTCAAACTTTCCATGGTTTCCATGTTTTTCCAGTCCTGTTTCAAAGAACTGTTTAAGGAATCTCAAATTGCTGGCAATTCCATTGTTTAAGCTCTATGATAATGTAGGTAAGAGAAGAAATGTTTAATGTCTACACTCTCTGAAAACCCCTGGAATCTCTGGACTGGGAGGAAACGTCCACACGAGATCTTCCTAGGAGATTCAAATCTAATCTAGTCCCTAAAACTAAAACTATACTACAAGAAGAATGCACTTACCTGCTTGTGCCAAGCCAAGTTGAGACTGTGAACAAGTGCTTGAAGGTGCTAGTCCCACGCCTTTGATCCCTTGAAGGCGGTGGGTAAGTAAGACATTGCCATGAAAAGCCAAAGAGATAGGCAGAATGATGATGTATTGCCATGTATTTTGTATTAGGGATAAGTCTAAAAACATTCTAAGTCCTACTTTTATAGTCGCTACTGCTCACGTCAAGGTTAGGAATACAGTCCTAACCTTGAACCTCTCAAGTTTACTTTCCTAAGCTTGAATCCTTGAGCTTGTCTTTTTCTCCCTTCTCCACTCTCCCACGACTGCCTTGTGCTGCGTCCCGCAGTCACTACTCCATCGCTGCATCGTGGGTAGTTCCCTCATGTGGTTGCTCCTCCTCTTCCTCCTCTTCATAAGTCTGAGCTGCTTCCTCAAAGTCTTGTGATCTGAATTTGACCAGCTTCTTCCCGAGATCAGTTGCACAAACGCCTCTTCTCGAAACTTTAAACATCCGACTTGAAACAGCCACAACTTCTCTTGGATGGCTTTCAGTTTTGCTGCTTTACTACTTACTTCCTCTACTCCTACAGAGCTACAAAGGATGAAACCAGCTTGCCTCTGTCCCACCAGAACCTGAGAAACACACTTCCTCGTCTCTTCACCAACTTCACACCAGCCACCTTCAAGTTCAAACTTTTGCCTGGGTATACAGCTCCTCTTGATGGCTGCTCCACAAGGTTCTGAACTTCTACACCTCTTTGTTGTCTAACATCTTCTTCTTTCTTCTTCACAACAGCTTTCTGCTCCAAGCCAGCTTGACCAGCTGCTGCCTGTTCCACGTCAAACTCTGGCACTGAATTTTTCTTCTGCTCCGTCTGCTCACAAAACTTCGGAAGCACCACCTCAAGTTCCTGCGTCTGAAACTCCTTTATCCACTGCAGGTCTTCGTCTTCTTCTGCTGGTTGCTCAATCTGATCAGGCTGTTCATCTTCCACCAGGTTTTGCTTCAACCTTGCTTCAGCTTGCTCTTCCACATGAAACTTTTCTTTCTGCTGAACAGGTGCCAGCTCCTCTTGGGTAAAACTTCTTGTTTCTTGATTGTTTGATTGTTTGTCATGTTCTTTGATTGTTTCTGGATCTTGTGCTTGCAATTCAGCTTGAATTGCTTTAAGTATTTTCTTGCTTTTCTTCCATTCGGTTTCTGGGATAATTTCCAGTTCATCATCGTGATCTTGTTCTTCCAAATTATCTGGTTGTTGAGACTTGTATTGTTGTCTCGTGATAGTTCGTATTGCTGGTTCTTCAAAAGTTTGTGGTTCGTCAATTTCCACCTCAACATTCCATGCTGCTGGTGGTCTTGGCCTCGGAGCCTGATTGTTTACTCTTTGGTTATTATCGTGATTTGCATTTTGGTAAGGTTGTCGAGGACGATTATCTTGCTGCAGTGCAGGTTGCTGGTTGTAATTGTAACCTTGAGCCTGGGGTGGTCTTTGATTATAATTGCGATATGGTTCTTGATCATAATTGTAATTTCGTGGGGGAGGACATTGGTAGTTGTCATGAGGTCCATCACGTTGCTGATATGTATTGTAGTTTCTTCCATAATTTCCAGTATAGTTGTTTGGTCTTTGATCTTGTGGGGGTATTCTATTGTAGTTGCTATTGTCTCGCTGGTAATAGTTTTGTCTTTGATTATACAAATTATCATCACGTTGATAATAATTGTTATATCTTGGAAGTTGATTTCGTGGTGGTCGCGCGTTTTGATTCCAGTTGCCTTGATATTGAGGATTGGGCTCTTGTCGAGGAGCATTCTCGATTCTTGAAACTTCCATTGTATTCCTGTATCGGCATTTCTTGGCTGTATGGCCTTCTCTTTCACAAATTTGACACTTTGGAAGCTGTAATTTGCATTCCAAATATGTATGTCCCTCGTTTTTACACTTTGTACACCACACTCTTACTTTGAGTTCGGTTTGTGAGATTTTCCTAATTATATCCTTCAAGTCTTGGTCTTTTGGTGTTTTCTTCTTTGTCTTAATGCGTATTTCTTCCTCTTCTTCATCATCTGAACCGTCATCGGTTTGTGAAGGTATAGCTTTTGTGAATTGCTTGAATCACTTTTCCAACGTGAGGATTTCTTTGGAGAGTGTATTAACACTTTCATCATCTGGATTCTCTGTTGCAGCAGCAATTGCTACCATGTTTCTATAGATTTCTTTCAGTCCTTGGATATAGGATAAGCTCTTTCCTTTATCTGTTATCAAATCCTTGCAGCGCTTTGCATGAAACTTAAATCTTCGAGTGTAATCTTGAATTCCTTCACGTGATTTTTGCTTGAAGTTTTTGATGATCTCATAGTGTTCTTCTGGAGTTCCACCGGTCTGGAATTGCTCCTTGAATTGTGTGACCTTTTCATCATGGGTCAAAGCATCATCGAGTGTATTATGCCAATCGAGTGCTTTTCCTTTAAGTATGTATGGGAAAAGTATTTCTCGATGCATTTCCTGTTTGTTCATCTTTACAATTTGATCAAATTGTTTAAGATGCTGGTTTGCATCTTCGGTTTTTCCACCAGTAAAAATGGGATAGGAAATCATGTTCCCTATGGCTATCGCTGGATTGATGATTGCCATTTGAAGTTGTAGACTTTGTTGGTGAAATTGTTGTTCTAGTGAGTCTGGATTGGAGTAAAACTTTGGTACTATGTATTCAGCTTCTTCAAATGCCTCAAACTTTGGGGCGTCTTCACTATTTAGTTCTTTGTTATCTTTGGCTGAGTTGCTCGACTCGGCAACTTGAATTTCTTTATCCTCCTTGGCTGAGTTGCTCGACTCGGCAACTTGAATTTCTTTATCCTCCTTGTCGTACTTCTCTAATATCGTTTCTCATTTCTCTTTTTCTATCCCTTCCTTTTTCACTTCTCAATTCTTTTGTCGAAGATTTCTTTTCCGGATCTTGATTGGGTCTGGTTTGTGTTTGTACATTCAGTTTGCTGAGTCTTCTCAACTTGAATGTTGAGGTAAGTTTCCTGAATTTATGTTTTGCCTAAGTTGTCTGGAGTCAAATGTTGTTCTTCATAGATTGCAAAGTCAAGCTCTTATGTCTTGAGTCTTCTGCAAGTTTGTTTTTGTTGTATAAATGCGAAGTCAAGCTCTTGTGTCTTGAGTCTTCTGCAAGTTTGGTTTTGTAGTAGAAATGCGAAGTCAAGCTCTTGTGTCTTGAGTCTTCAATCGAGTTTTTCTTTCTTGATTCTTCCCGAGTTTCTTCTCGAGGTCACTTTCCTGAGTCTAGCTTAGGAAAGGTCTTGTATTTGAAAAATCTGGTGGTGTAAGTAAGTACGATTTTGTTTGTGGAAGGAGGTTGGTTGTGTCATATATTGATTGATGTAGCTGTTCGCTAGTGATATTTGGTGCTGCTCTCCAAGTTTGGGATCGAGCAGGTATGCAAACGATTGCAACTCTCTTTAGGAGTCCAATCTTATCTAAATTCTTGAACAATTGTTTTGGTCTCTTACAATATATTGGTCGTACTGGAATGCGAGCTCTCACTATGAGCGTTTGTGTTTCCCAGTCATTGGTAGTATTTGTAAATGCTGAATACAGCAGTGGTTGTATTTTAATGTCCTAATTCTCATATGTTCCTAGTCTCTAATGACGTCCACACGTCACAGTATAGTTTCCGACAGATTCTTGTTGCTTTAAGCCTATGTGTACGCGGGTTTATCCAGCGCAATTTTCTCTATGGTCGATTGCGTGATGGTGCATTTCCCTGATGCTGTTCTTGCCGGTGGTGTTCTACTTCCCTCTGTCGTATAGCACGTTCTCTTTCACGATCAGAGTCGATCGCTTCACGAACTTCCCAAGGGATAGTCTCAATTAATACTCTTGCATTATAAGTTTGAATCCTTGACGCAGGATCTCCTAAAATACTCCTTAAAATGTTGTGACTGCTTGGACGCACTCTTCCTTGTTGGTTGCGAGTGATATGTAGCTCTAGGCTGGGGTTTCGATGTTGGACCTCAGTGTCAAAGTTGAAGTTTGTTACTGTATTTAATCTTGGCCTATTGTGATTCTGTCTTAAATTTCTCCTCCTTCGACTTGTTATCCTTGAGTTTACAAGTTGTTCCCTTGAACTTGATGCAAGTTCAGGTTCCCGTCGGTTTCTTAAACTCGAATTCCGAATTGGAATTTGTTGATGGCTTTGTCCTTGATTTCTTAATTCTCCAGCTATTCTCGTCCGTCCTAAACGGTGCCAATATGCTATAGCATATAATTCAATAAGAGTGCTCGTTGGTAGCATTACACGGAGAGGACTTTGAAGAAGCCGATAAAGTAATTCCACGTTCTCTTCGAAATCTCTAAATCTAAGAGTGTCCACAAACCAGCGAACTTGTGGTTCAAAAATTCCACACTCTGTTGCTGCTATGACTCTCGTCAAATCAGTGTTGAAAGCAAGCGTTAATGGTTGAAAAGTTTCATGCTTGTGTATGCCTAGGAATTCAACAATCGTTTGTTGAAAGAGGTGTCCGTGATACACCCAAGTCAGGGTTCTTCGAGTTGCAAAGAAATCGAAGTAAACATATTTTTCTTTCAACATTTCCTCATTTTTGCATCCCTCCTATTTGCTAGACAATTTGTAGAAGAGTCGCAGAATCGTTTCTTGAAGTTTTTGTAAACAACTAAAGCTTTGTTTCGCTGCTTGTTCTAGACTATCGTCTCTCTTTTTGGTGTCGTTTTCTTGGGCTATTTCTTCTTGTTTCCTACTCTCCTCCGCTGTGGCATTTTCATCCCTGATTCGGAGTCTTGTTTTTGCTTGCTTGCAAGTGTCGCATCGCCATTTTGGATAGCATTGCTTGTACGGTTTTGCACAATTTCTGAAACCACACAAAAGACAGTCTTCGTATCTTGTACAACTTGTGTCTCCAAATGGGCAGTCGTGCTTTTTCATTCTTCCTCCATCTCCAGCCGCTAGAATTTCCCCTTAGTCGTTTCCTTATCGCAGATCCTTGGAATATTTGCTTTCTTCAACCTCTCGCCAAAAACAGTTACGCGTATGCTCCAAGTTTTCCACGACTTGGGTGGCTTCAATCTTCAAGTGTTCTTCATCTTTTGGTCTTACGCTCCATTTTTTTCTTCATTCCTTCATGCTCTTCCACCGTTTTTGTTTTACGGTCTTGTTTTTCTTGATTTTTGGGGCTTTTTCTTCCTATGCCATTTTCTTGTGCGTCTTTGGTCCGTTTTCCTTGAAGTCTTGGGGAAAATGAGCGTCTTGGTCTGCTCTATTCCATGAGCTCTTCACGTCACCGTATCCCACCGTGGTCGCTAGTGAAAACTCCTGGAATCTCTGGACTGGGAGGAAATGTCCACACGAGATCTTCCTAGGAGATTCAAATCTAATCTAGTCCCTAAAACTAAAACTACACTACGAGAAGAGTGCACTTACCTGCTTGTGCCAAGCCAAGTAGAGACTGTGAACATGTGCTTGAAGGTGCTAGTCCCACGCCTTTGATCCCTTGAAGGCAGTGGGTAAGTAAGACATTATTGTGAAGAGCCGAAGAGATAGGCAGAAAGACGATGAATTGCAATGTATTTTGTATTAGGGATCCGTCTAAAAACATTCTAAGTCCTACTTTTATAGTCACTACTGCTCACGTCAAGGTTAGGAATACAGTCCTAACCTTGAACCTCTCAAGTTTACTTTCCTAAGCTTGAATCCTCGAGCTTGTCTTTTTCTCCCTTCTCCACTCTTTTTTTTTTTTTTTTTTGTTTTCTTGCTTTGAGAAAGTTTTTCTCTTCCTTTGCTGATGTTAGAATTGTTACTGTAGAGATATGCCCAGTGATCTCTGCCATCTTCTAGCATCTTTCAAGGTTCATCTTCATTGCCATTAAAGGTTGAACCCTGGCAATCTGGGTGAATTTTTTCTTCTTTTTCTCCATTTTGTAAAACTATTAACTCACTATTGAGTGGCTCTCTTTTTCTTGTTTCAAACATTTCTCTTATAAATGAAGATACACTCCCTCAACTGGATAAAAGTGTAATGGAATCAAGAAAAAAATAAAAAATTACACGCCTACCAGTGTACACTTATCAAAAGATCGGTAGAACAGCCTTAGTATATACCAAGAAGAGTTGAGTATTAGCAAACAACTGACCAAGATAAAAACTTTTTAATTTTTTAAAAATTGTGACTCTTGTGCTCATCTTTAGGTAGAACTTTTGTGATCATGTGAGTGCATACATCCGCACATAGCAATTCTAAGTAGCTTCTAAGAGTTTTCAAAAAACCATCCAATACCTATATCTGCAATGTCAAAAAAAACTCTCCTAATAATCTTCAATTGAACTCTTTTGGCAATATAAGTAGAGAAAGGCCTGTGATATAGAATCCAGTGCATGCTTAGAGCTGCCATCAAGAATGCAGATCGGGTGTGTTTACGATGACAAGAATATGTCAACCCACCTGAAGATTGCTGGCCAGGACATGGAGGTGCTAATATTGTTTAATGCAGGAAGCAAATGAGTTATGTGAGCAGATGGAAAGCCTGCAGTTAGTGTTAATAAACAAGCTTTCTTGAAACAGAAAAATACAAAAGTGATGACAATACACCCAAGATGCAGTCGCTACAGCTTGAATTGAGAAGGAAAAGAAGAAATCTGCTACTAAGAGAAGACTGTGGGCTTTGATGAGACAGAAAAATCTAAGACCGAACAGGAGGTACTGAAGATTATGGAAGAACTTGAAGACACCTAGGAGTTGAACAGGTTTCTCGAAAAAAACATAGCTGGCTTATACTTGACATAACAGCATTTTTCTCTCATCAAAGTATTGATCCTTTTATGAGATTTTAAAAGTCATATATATAACAACTTCATTATTATAAATTATAATATGGATCCTTTTATGTATTTTATGAGATTTTTTTATTGATAATATTTTATGAGGGATGACATAACAGCATTTTTCTGGACCCAACCTATAGCATTGCTGGTTCCAGCAGAGACCTCTCTAGGAGTAGATAGTGTCTCCTAGATTTCCAATCCTTTTCCTGATGAGTAGCAGGCTTCCAGATTGAATGAGCAGTAAAACTTGATTAGAACTTTCTACCATTACTCAACCCTGAGATACTATTTGATCCTGGGAGCTGCCATGACCACATACTTCTTCCCTAAAGAAAACAATGTTGAGCATTGAGAGGATAAAAACCAGCACCTCATGGCTACCTCTGAATGTTATCATTGGATACCATGAATCTAAGCAGTAAGAAAGCTAGGAATGCAGCTAGGAGCATGAATGTTGGGCTAAAGGACCTGTTTCAAATGGCAAGAGCATGAATGGATATGTCAAGATTCGTGCTTGAGGTCGAGCACTTGCCATGCGGTCATGTCCTTGGTGGGGCAGGACATAGCTACGCTGTTGTCATTCATGTTTTTCTCTAACTGTTAAAAATATTTTCTACACTAAGAAGCCTTTCTGTTGACAGTATGGCACAGACCGATTGTGCTCCATAAAAGGTACAAGTCCTCCAAGGCTTCAAGGCTACAATGCCTGCTTGGCTTCAATCAAAACTTGTCGTAAGCTATGACAATCTCAAAACGTTAAATCTATTAACCACTTAAGTAACACAAGTTCAGGAAATATTATTAGAACCTCAAAAATTAACAAATATTAATTTAGAGAATCATTAAAGTATATTTTTAAATCAGAAAACTAATTTACATTTACAAAATTTTATATCTACTTCCCATCAGAGCTGGGATCCTTGATTTTATTTTTTTCTGGAATCCCTACTAATCTTATTTTCATTTATTTTTAAATAATAAAAAATTAAAAGAAAATTAATTATTTGTAAACTTGATTTCTCTTATAAAAGGCTTTGTGATTATTATTACTCTTATAGATTTTATAAATGCTCATGATAAATCCTAGAAGCATACAATATACACTAATTTATTCTATGTTGCACTATTAGCTATAACTTTTCTATCCTAGTAAAGTGTTTTCAAAGACTTATTTTGGTCAGGCCAACGGAGCTGGATTCCTCGCTAGTGGGATATGAAAGACCATCTGCTTATATTACTTTTGTTACCAATAAAAGAAAGGGTATATACAAAGACAATGTTCCATTGTCATAAAAAGTATTTGTGGATATTGATGATCTCCAAGGTATAACTATCAATCTCTACACTAAAATGACATTATAAATTTCAGACAAATGATTTGAAAAATAAACATCATCACTACTGGATGATGAAAACAAAAAACTAATTCTTTAGGATTCATGCCACCTATGTAACAGATGTCCTATCTATTCCAGCGGAGCTGGATTCCTTGCTAGTTCTATTGTGCTATTGCTACGTTTTCTTGAATACAAAGAAAAAACCTCTTACCGATAATAAACATCTTGCTGTAACGATCTACAACAGATCTATCATCTATCTATGCTATTCTACTTTTACTGAAATCTAGAGAACTTGCACTAGCTTATGAACAATGGAAATATAAATTTAGATACTAGGTCGCAACAGAAATTAAAAAAACGTGGATGTCATTAGGTGATGTGGTTGTAGAAGATGTTACTTGTAATAAAGAAGAATAAATACCTTCTAGCACTACTGTGGAGATTTGTTTGAAAACTTATGTGAGAGAAAAAAATGACTGTAGAATAGGTGAAATTGGTGATATCTGTCTACTACTGGCAATTCCTGTCATATGATTTCCTGTGTTCTTGTAACTATTTTTAGTAGAGCAGGGAGACAAAAAAAAAAAACAAAACAATAAAACAAACCATGGGTTTAATGTCACAGAATGAAAATGGTATATGTGAGTAACATTCTTGGTAAGATGGAAAACAAATGCATACATTGTAAGGCCCTTTGTTTTATGATGGAAAGTGTTTTCAATTGTTGTTGTGACAGGAGAATAACAACTGAACTATCACATCTTCTTCCATGCTTTATCCAAAGACTATTAATTTTAATATTTAAATTAATATTGGAAGTTTCAAACCAAATAATGAAAAAAATGCAGCTTATTCACAATTATATATTTTAAATACTGCATGAGTAACAGAAATAAAAATGAAAAAATAAACACAATTATAAATGAAATGAGCAACTAATGGTTGATCTTGATAAATTATTAAAAGAGATAAATCCCTATGCTAATGCATTCACAATGTTGTAGAAAATAGAGAATGAAGTGTTAAGTTCAACAAATACTCAAACCCTACTCTACCCCAGTATAGAGTAAAACCTTACTATTCATATATCATTCTAAAATTTCAGCCTTCATAACATTGTTATAAAGCCTTAATTATAAATATAAATACATGAATTAATAATCATATTTCAGATTAGCATTACCTCTATATAAAAACATATACATAAATAATGTTTATGATATATAATAGAATACTTCTTATTTTAAATGGTAATATTAAACATCATGAATAAAATATTAGGCAAAAAGGGAATTTCTAAGATAAATATGTAAAATATTAAAAGTTCTTTAAATAAAATATAACACATAAAGGTACCATATTTTACTTAGTATCATACAATTCTAAAACTTTCAGTCTGAAAATATGAAAAACTGAACTCCATAACAATGTTCATATTTTTAAAATTTACAAGATGTAGTAGTTTAAGTGAGTTTTAAATCTATATTTTTTAACAATATTATATTTTAGTGTACTAAGTAATACTTACATTATTAAGGGTAAAAATTGTAGAGTTGAATGAATCATCAAGTAATAATTTTTTTTTTATCAATTTTATAGAGATTTTAAATAAAAAAAACCAAATCTCAATCTCTAAATGACTCATCTGGCCATGAGATCCCACAATGAGCAATTCCATTTATAGAAAATCCAAAACTTCACTCAACAATCAGAGTGTTAAATGTGATATAATGTTATGAGTTATATTTATTATGTTTGGTGATAGAGTCAATTATAGAAGAGAATTTTAATATAAATATTATATTATATTTTACTATGTATGTTATAATTATGATTATGTTAAAAATTACAATTACAATTACAACTTTTTGAAATTACTAAAACATCAGGAATAAACACAATGCTCCCAGCATAGTTGGGACTTTTGCTAGTACTCCCTTATTTAAAAGTGCTATTGGCATATGGCATCTGGCATCTTTTATTCCATTTTTAGATTATTAATTAAGGATATACTTAAAAATCTGACGGTTGATAACTAAAAACTTTAAAACAACAGCTTAGATTAAAAGACATGGCATAAGGGTGATAACAAAAGCTGAAAAAGTTAGAGGAGAATGGAAAGAGGCAATACAAAGCTTGAGAGCCAAAGAAAATGTGTGCAATTGGGGTCATAACAAAGTGATATACATAGGTAAATTGTCATTCTAGATTTAACATTCCACACCTATTGCCTTGCAAAAGGTTCTATCCCACAAATAAATAAGTAGGGTATTTGAATGTTTTAAGATGTGCACCATGCAAGTAATATAATACATGGCTTTGAAAGAGGCCATGACATCTACAAAATAAATCACAAATACAAGGGAAGAGTTTGGCAATTCCACAAGTTCTATCCCTTCAACATAGTGGCATCAGCTAAGCAGTAAATCAAGATCTATGAATTGATTTTAACTTACAATCACTCCTTTGCAGCCTTGGCAGTTGTTATTTTTGAGGCTTTAAAGGTGTAAAAAGACAAATGACATAGATTACCTACCCAAGAATAAAGAGGTTCAGAGGAGTTTTCTAAGCATGACAAAGGTACACCTTTACAACTGTACTTTGAGCATACTCGGCTTGGGATGAAAAATTCATATGTTGGCTTGCATTTGCTAGTATTGAGAACCCCTGCCATATTGAGTTTGGTCCCTCAATATTTGCTAGGTGATAGTATACCATGTTTGCCAAGACACTCTCACTATCATACCCTATGTGTTGGTCCCTTTCGGTTTCATTAGCTACTTATAAAAAGTGTTTAGATTTGCTAGTGAAATATATCTATAGAATGTAGAAATTGTCTTAAACATGATGGTGGTGTTCTTGGGGTAAGCACTTAATGTGTTTTATTTGCTTGTTACCCAGCAAGATGAGTCCCCAAGGAGCACAAAGGGCACGGATCTGGCAAAGATCCCACAAAAGGTACTGATATCTTTAGCAACCACAATGGTGTTCACCTGCTTCTGGTTGTAGTTTGGAGCCACATTGACACCACAAGAAGCAGCTACCAAGTCCCCCGGAGATCCTCCATACCCTCAATCTAGTGTCATTCTTGAATGAATTTTTATGTTGAGAATATTGGATTCTCCAGCTTATGTTTTTGTTACATGCAGCTCTTCAAACTCTAGAAATAGCAATGGCAGTGCAAGACTAGTGTCAAAATGGTTCTCTGATAAAAGGTTCTGCAATAGACTCTTAACTTGGGCTTTTGTCACAGGTTGCAGTCGTCAACTCTCTTATTGATTTCTACATAAGGTGTGGGGAGCATGGAGCTTGCATGGGAGGTCCTTGACAAGATGGCAGAGACCAGTATAGTTTTGTGGACATCTATGATCATCAGCTTTTTAAGAGGATGCACATGCTTGAGCTTTTGTTTGCTGCATGAAAGCCTTGCCGCAGATGGACTGACGGGGCAAAAGAGAAGATCGTTTGTTGGACAGGAGCCGGATAATTCACTCTCAGCTCAAAAAGGCTGGACACGAGAAGAACTTGTTCGTTGAAAGCACTCAGAAGGACCTGTTTGCGAAGCTGGGCAGGTTTCGATCCTGAATTTTCTGGAAGTAAGCATGGAAGCAAGCGTTCATGAGCAGTCTCAGATGTCTATCGTTCTGCTGTTTGCTTCCAAATCTCACAAGTTCCAGATGCAAGCAGTCAAGGCCAGACTTTGCGAACAGCAAGATTTTTTAGGCAGCAAATTCTGGGGATTAGAAGACGCCATGGCTCTCCAACCGAACCCTAATCATACCTGCTACTCATGGATTTGTATATGGGGAAGGTTTGTGAGAAAGGTTGCATGGAATGTGTGAGAACACGGTGGACGCTTGCAGGGTGTTCGCACTGGTGAAGAGCTTATTTTCACAAACAGCTTAAAGAGAAAAGCGTGTGATGCAATCTTGGGTTTGTTAATTTTAAATTTCTTGCTCCCTGCCCCATCATTCAGAACTGGCTGCTAAAAATGAGCAGGCTTTCAAGAAGGTGTTAAAATGTTTTAGATGGTCCCTTAGATGAGAATTGACGTCCAAATACCTCTTTCTTTTGAAATCTCTCACACCTTGCAGCTGGAATTGCTAGGGTTTTTGAGGAAGAAGATGATGTAGGTGACACGTGGACAATGGGAGGGCAAATGGGCGTTTTTCACTTTATGGCTAGCCAAAAAAGCATGGAAAAACGAGAAATTAGGTCTGAATCTGGATTGTCTAGATGGTGTAGGGCTCATAGAAACTGCTCGCTCCAAAAAGAACAAAACGGAAGAACGAGATCAGAACACCAGCAAACGCAACTGACAAAGATCCCACACACCTAGAGCCCAAGGTCTTTGCGAGCCTGCTTGAACTCTTGCTCAGAGGCGCTGTGGTTCAATCCCAAAACGATGTGGCTTTCGATTACAGCCGACTGTGCAGCGATCACCATCCTCCTCCCAAAATCCCGCCTGCTCCAGGAACAAAAACAGGAGTCCCCATGATGAAGGTCATGCATGATGTAAACAAGTAAACATCAAACAGGAGAACACATGAATCAGGATCACACACCCACGAGGCAGCCAAAATCACAGGAACATCCTCACGAGGCATCTGCAATAAATCACAGTCAGTGCTAAGACAAACTGCAATAGTGACAAAAAAGGAACAGTCCTCCTAAATTAAGAAAAAACAACTATAGAAACCAGGCACAGTGGACAATGGCCAGCACCGACTTCTTTGCCTGAGTGAAAGGCGTGAAAAAAGAGAGAAGAGAACTCAAGATGACCAAAAAAAAAAAAAAAAAAACCATGCTAGACAATTTACCAACTCGATTCTAAGGTGTAAAAAGTTATAAAGCATTTCGCTCTCGTTATTTCCAGAGTCTTGGATGGTGTCTTCCTAACCCTGGGGCTCGTAAGGATCTCGCATTTGAGGCCCTACTAAATGCAGTATTAGAAAAACCTGGTACTGCTGATGAAATACTTTAAAGTCCTTTCTGTTTTTAGAAGTTGTACTTTTTCTGGTTACTAACACAGGACAACATCAACGCAACAGAACTGGGCTTTCCACCACTCTTGACAGAGCTAGCAAGCAACAATGATGTTAATAACAGAGAGGAGGCCTTCAAGGGCATAGTGAACATGTTTCACAAGGATTTAAAGAAAGTGACTGACTTGTGTGATGCCGATCCAGGAACTTCTGTTCCTGGATAATCTGAAGTGTGATGAGCACGGTAAGATCGCTGAAATGGAAAATGCTGCAGTGGTAACATTATCTGCATATCATGTATCAATGTGAGCCGTTGTATACGAACTGCTTTACAAATCAGGCATCTGCCTCATCTCATCGCCTCAATTAGAGCCTCTGCTGCTGTGGATACCTCCAAGAACCTCTAGACCGGTATGTTCTTTTGGATTTTGTTTTCAACGTGTTGCCAGCGTCTTCATGAAAGGCGTTAGCGCGTATTAATGATTCTTTGATTATGTTTTGCTGGTGACAAAGGAAAAATGGAAAATCCCAAAGTTTGAATTTCTTAAGCATTATTTGGTGACTGGTCGTCCATGCTTCAAAGATATTCTCTACAAGCCTAATCTATTGGAGGCACCCACTCAATCTGTATCTCTAACTCCCCACATTCCACGTTTTTCAACTTTAGCTTAAGATCTTGCAGCAAACGACCATTCTGAAGAAATATCATGCTATCACATGACAGATCATTGTCCCTTGTAGCCACCCATTTTCCAACCTGCACATTACCAAGTTCGTCACCCATTGCTTCTTGCACTTTCACAGCAGCATAAAGTGGCTGAAGGTCGACAGAGACATCACCCATCGTATCATCTTCTGAGAACGTATCTCTATCAAACACCTGCTGAAGAAAATCAATAGTTTTACTTCCGACCAAGAATGGTGCTTTTTTTGCTTACAAGTTTCAAAGGGAAGGTTGCATGAGGAACTGATAAAAGGTGTTTTTCGTCCCAGATAGGATTTAATGATGATCTTACCACGCATGTTTGTGCCTTCTGTGAACTTGCTGTAAAAAACCATGATCTCAATGTAACAAAACACATACCTGGTTTCCTAGGGTGAGAACAACATAAGGGTCACTGGTCATGAAGTCCCTCACTGTAAGGTTTATGCCTTTTATTACATGCACTCGAATCAATCCAACAAATCCCTGCAGCCCTTGCAGTTAATTTGCCTCTAGAATTGAAGCATTGAACAAACCAGAGCAGAAGAATCTTCTTGCTTTGAAAATAATGTCAATTCTCGAGAAGAGGAGGCCAAACGCATAGATGGCTTTACAAATTCTTGTCTTTCATACTTGCTTCTGAGAAAACATTGATTGTTTAAAAAATAAATATAGAAAACGGTTTTGCATCTCCTGAACCTTATGAATTTTGCTCGCTCTTGATTTGATGAATCCGGCATGGGTCTTTTGCAAGTTTTAGGAACAAAGGCCTCATATGCAGCATTTGCAGCTGCATTGCCACCAATAAACAGCATAAGCTCAACGTCTTCGTCTGTCCAGTCGTTGGAATTTAATGACATAAGCTGTTGAAGAAGGACATCAAATTGGGAAGAGAGAGTTATATACATTTACCTTTGATACAGAAGCTCCCATGCTTCGATGAATAGCATAGCATTTGTCACAGATTATAACTCCAGTGTTTGTAGAGCTGGAGAACCAACAGAAGGTGCAACAAGATGGAAAGGAAAATGACTTACACCCATTGGGGACCCTGCAAGCCGCAATCTGCACAGAACTGGTTGTCTGGTTGCAAGATAAACTTCTGAAATTTACTCATTCTTCTCTCCATTTGCTAGGGTATCAAAGATGCGGCCGTCTATATCTTCAATGAACTTCAAAAAGTCCACTTAAAGTTTTTTAGAAAACTTTATATATGACAAACTATGTCAGGACAACATCACCATACTGTATCAAATTTCTCTAGCGATTTTCTAATAAGTAGTTGTATTTTTGGGCATCCTTAACTAGGCAATGTGCTTCCTTTCTCCCTGGTTTGCCAGCAATAGAAGGTACTAGCAAGGAATCCAGCTCTGCTGGAATAGATAGGAAATCTGTTACATTGGTGACATGAATCCTTTGTACACAATGTTTTTCATATAGACATTATGGTTCTGGAGCACATCTTGTCCCTCACATTGTTGGATGGACGTTGTAATTTGTTTCTTTGATGTTCCCCTTGAAAGCACAGCATAAAGCTGACCATGGCCAAAAACTGGCCTTTGCAAGTAGAGACCCACATTTTGTAATGTTTGTCCTTAAGATTTGCAAATTGTTATGGAGAATGCAAGCCTTATTGGGAATTTTTGTCATTTGAGGATAAATGACATGTCTCCATCAGTCAGTTTTAAAGAGATTCTTGGTAGAAGGACTTTCTTTCCTTGCATACCATTATGTCGAGTTTCAGCTTCTATAACATTTGGTAGCGCCTTGGTTATAATTAGTTTAGTGCCCTTATAGAGGCCTTTTTTAGTGTTGATGTTGCACAACAACATTACAATACATCCAATTTTTATATGTAGCTTGTGTGGAGGCATTCCAGATGGTGTTATTGAGTTTAAAAATTCTATAGGATAGTCCAACATCTCTTCATCCAAATCTGTTTCTACAATGCCAATGCTTCTGTATGTTATTGTTCTGCCAATCATTCTCAAAAGGACTTGGTCATTCACTTGAAGAGAGAGATCATTTAAAGTCATTAGAATAGCTTTCTGCAATAGGTTTGGATCATTTGGTTGTATGTGTTTTTTCTATCATTTGTTCTCTGGTGGTGGATGTTAGAGGTAATTTTATAACATCCTGGTTGAATCCTTGGAGGCTAGGTAGGTTAGCATTTCCAAGGCTCGCAAGCCATCTAGGCCATTCCTTTTCTTCAGAGTTCACCCTCATGTTTGTGTGTAATGAGAACTTTACAAGTCTCCACCATATTGGTGAGGATTTCACGCTGTTTTGGACAATTTGTGTGTGACAGGTTCATTTAGAACAAGTAACATCTGTAAGAACTCTCCTCCTGTTACTAACATGATGGCACCAAAGTCTGTATCATAGTTTTTTATGTCATGCAAGACCCTCTCGACAGCTTTAAAAGTGTGAATGGTACCATGCTTATCTTGCCCCATATGAGCAGTTCAGCTCTCCTTATGACCTCAGCAAGTGCTGAGTTTTCTCACAGATCTGAGGTGATGTTTCTGTGATTGGTACCAGTAGCTTAAATGTTGAATGAGCCATTCGGCCTCCTATAAGAAGAGTACTCGCTATTTCTGTCTATGTGACTGCTAAGACTTTCATGTCCTATTTGTTTCTTTTTTGTTTTGTATTGTGTTCAAGACGTTGTTAAATATGTGAAGCTGTTCCATGTTCAGTCTGGTTTTAAATAATTCAGCTCCATCAGGCATGCATGAGCTTGTTTTGGTTGTTGTTCCGTTATCCCTTATAAAATCTGGATCTAGTAACACATAGTCAGAAAGTTTCTTGCCATATTCCTGGAGTAATATCGACATTTTATGCAATCCAAGTTGCACTGCTGTTTCATAGTTGTTGTGAATTTGTACCAAGTCTTCACACATGCCTTCCTTGAATTTATCCCATAGTTTTCTGGGATCAAGGAGCTTGCAAACACAAACATATGTTACTGAATAGATACCTTACTTTTGCAGGCATCTGAAATGTCAACGACTCTTCTAAGCGTTTTTCCCACCCTGTAAAAGTCCCATTTCTTATGCAGAAGAACAGTATGTGTCATATGCAACACTGTTTAGTACCTTTAAATCACTATAACTCATAGCACCTTTTTTGTAAAGCAAGAACATACATAGGTAGAAACGTTCAGAGTCATGTGGTGATACATAGTCCATTCTACCAACCACTTTGAATGCATGTTGGCGTGGTGTCCATATTCTGTTTTTTGAGTTCCATGTATACCACTCAGGAATCTCGTGGTACAAGAGTGTCCTTACAAATTCATCAGTCTTGTTTAGTTCAACCATTTTGTCAATTTGGTTTGACAGCCTCTTTGTAATATGATCTCTTCCTTGCCCTCATTGAAATAAATACTTTGAAGGTTTTCCAGGTAGATGTCTAGTCTCTCAATAGAATGTGATCTTCCATGCAATTCATATCCATAGATCCTCCATATTCCTTCTGATGCAGAGATATTGTGGCAGTTTTTGAAAGCCTCTATTTTGTCCTAGTCTAGTACTTGTTCAGGTGTTGAGTTCTCATCCCTTTGAAGGCGTACCTCCACACAATCATGTCCCTTGTATATGTATTTGAATATATACTTGACACTTTTCATAGTGGAACACACCTTAACATTTATGTGTGCTCTGTTGTACAGCACAACAAACCTGTTGTGGATGGGTTTGTTCTTTATTAGGATGGTATGTCCTTCTTGGCGCCTTCTACACTGACCACCGACATTCTGTGTTTCTTCACAGTAATCTCTTGGGTAGTTTGACTTACATTCACCATCCTCCTGCATGGGCTGTTTGGAAATTCAGGCCTACAAGGGCTGTGTATCATGTGGTTTTTAACCATTTCATACAATTCTAGGTTTAGTTTGGCATCTGGTATTTCAATAGTAACTATATTGTCTATGTCATCGACAGTTTTGATTTTATTATCTTTACCATGGATCACCAATATATGACAGTGTGGCAGTCCTTGTTTTTGGAATTCAATCACATAGACATAAGCATTGACTTGGCCAAATATTTCTTGTTTGTAAATGTCATTTATGAGTTCTTGTTATTTTATGTGGAACACATATGCAACCAAGTCAGTTCTGTCTGCAGTTTTTTGTCCAGGTAGAAGGTTTTCAGTGATCTCTTTCCATTTAGGATTGCAAGTGAATGTTATGAACAAATCAGGTTTCACATACTTCCTCATAAGACTCATGGGATCCTGGTAGTTCTGATTCATCTGTCATGGGCCTCCAGTGAATGAGGATGGAAGTATTATTATTTTATTATTTTAGTGCTTTAAATTCTCAAGATATCATTATTCAGCAAGCCAGGTTGTGCTGCAGCATGGAGTGTAGGTGTTCTTCAGCCACTCATAATGAGTGAGCTTCTGAACTTTGCAGGTACATGAAATGCCTCGCATACAGCAAGGAAGAAATCTCCTCCTGGGATCTCTTTGGTTTTTGGACCCTTCCAATGCTAGTGTAGCCAGCCACAGCTTAATCACAAGCCTCTTTAGTGAATGTATGTTGCCACTGCTCCATGGCTTGCAGTCTATGGAGGGATTGCCCTTGAGCTGCCACAGTTGGAAGGCAACCATTCTTGCAATAGTCTTTATTTGCAGGCATTTGCCTAAAAGCAAGCTTCCTCAAGGTAGGATCTCTCTCCATAGGACAACCTGTTTCTACCTCCAATAGCAAGAACAAGAACTTAAAGTTCTAGATTGAGATCTGAGCAATTCATTCCAAGGTAATTAATAACAAACACAAATGCAAGCTTAAGACTGCTAGATGCATGTTAAGGAACAATAGAAACACCCTAGTTATTTCACAGTGAAAGACACACATGCTGAAATGGTCGTTCAAGTTAGTCTGAACGATTTCACTCTCAGCATTTAGAGTATAGCATTTAGAGTATGATACTTCTTGGCACTTCTCTGCAGGATATTTTTTGCTAGTCTTGTTAGCCCTTGCAGTTGATGTGAACATTGCTCCAACCAAACAGCAGAAAGAAACTTAAGTTCACAAATCCTTGCCAAAACAGATGCCAAATCATATCATCATACTCATCATCATACTCATATATTTAAACAAAAGAGCCAGTATAATAATAGCATATACTGGGGATGCTTATTCTGGGCATATGCTAAAATCTAATGGTTGAGATTAAATAATGGAGAGTCATGACTTTTTGGATCATAAAAAATTTCAAATGCCTTTTAGGGTGGGGAGGAAAGCGATGGAGCATTGGTAGCAGGAAAGTACTCTCTCTCTCTCTCTCTCTCTCTCTCTCTCTCCCACCTTTGAATCATGTGCACTTCCCAAATCAATTCTCTTTTTCTGGGCAAAGTATCCAGGTATCTGCAAAACATGTATTTAATATGGGCTTGTTTCATTTCCTTTCGCACTTACCCCTGTGCATTCCCTTGCAATATTCCGAAAAACAGTGTCAAGGAATTATTTTGGCATCATCTATTATACATGAAACAATGCTTATGCTTGTGACATTTGCTCTCTTGAAATAACTGTCTCCTTGTAAATTAATGAAACATTTTGTTGGTGGAGTTCCAGAAAAGAATTCATTCATCAACTCTTTGAATAATTCTATCATGTTGCCATGGAATTTGAGCTGTCATCATATAAATTATTGTGAAGAATCCACATGCTGTATTGAACTTACTATTATCATATCAGACTCGTTGATGTTATCTATTATTGTGAGTTGACCACTGTTGTAGCCTATATCATTGATGCTCACTACAACACCTTCAACAGAACCTACAGAGTCTCGGCTTCTACATGACTCCACAAAGTTTGCAATGCTGACAGTTGGTACAGACAGACGAAGTTGTGGCACTATAAGCTATTACCTAAAAGCTTACATTTTCTTCTTAGCATAAGAGATGCTCATCATTGTGGTGGGTCAATAAAAAGAGATATGCCAGATGCACTGGGCCTGGGTTGGAACTCAAGTCATCATGTTGTTTCGCATTTCTCTAGCATGACTCCACATTCAAATATATATAGCCACAGATACCACCTACTCAAAATTATGGACATAACCATAAAGTGCATAGAAAGAAAAATAGGCAGCTAGCCTCTTCCCACTCTTTCATGCACTGTGGTCCATGCACTGTGTGCGAGTGGAATCCCGAATGGGACAGCCTTTTGCCCGATGAGCAGGCCAGGCTCAAGGCTCGGCAGTGCGTGAAATATGTTTGCCTCGACAGCTTACAGGTGCTCAACTCTGAAACTCTGGAACCGGTTGCCAAGGATGGTGTCACCATTGGTGAAGTTTGCATGCATGGGAACATGGTGTTCAAGGGGTACTTGAACAATCCAGAGGCAATGCTGGAGAGCTTTAGAGAAGGATGGTTCCACTCCGGGGACTTTGCAGTTTGGCATCCCGATGGATACATCAAGATCAAGGATCGAGAATATTATCATTTCTGGAGGGGAGGACATTAGCAGCCTGGAAGTGGAGAGCATCTTGTACAGGTAAAAGGAGAGTTTTTTCTTCTTTGTTTCTCATTAAAGTTTGCTTCTTTTTCTTTCAGGCATCCAGCAGTGTTGGAAGCTGCTGTGGTGGTGCGGCCAGATGAGCAGTGGGGCGAGTCTCCATGTGTGTTTGTTTCCCTCAAGCATGGCGTGAGAAGCAACAAGGAGGAGATACTCTCGTTCAGTTGACAGCATTTGCCAAAGTTCATGGTGCCAAAGAGTGTCGTCATTCTCGTGGCCTTGGACAAAACTGCGACTGGCAAGATCCAAAAACAGGTGCTGTGCAGCAAAGCAAGAGCTCTTGGCAGCGTCAAGAAAATCAGCAAGCTCTACAAGCCAACTATTGAACTTGTAAAGCTTGAAATCATTCACGGCCTGGAAAATCCCCAGTCTAGCTTGGCAGTCAGCTACTGTTCCATCTGTTGTAATGTACTGGAATGAAAAATAAATAAATAACATGCAAGAACCAAGAACGCAATTCATCTACCTCAAACAGTAGCTTTGTCTTATCAGCTGTCACTCTTGCATATCCAAATGCTGACCTTCAAATCAAGCTCCATGAACTAAACTGTCGACAAAAAAAATAGGAAAGGTAGACTATCATTACCATATAAAGAGCTTGAATATAGGAAACAAAGCTGCAAGCTTACGTTATGAGGGAAGTCATCCAGGCTGAATTTGGCCATGCCAACCATGGCATGAATTGGAGCTGAGTAAATTCTAGTGTCAAAGAAATGACACCCCCTAAATCCTTGATCGGGTGCTGCAGGCAGCGGCCCTGAAACACAGCACAAGTTCGCTCGTAGTTGTGAACATGCCCCCACACTGCTAAATCAACCTGTGCAAAAAAAAAAAAAAGAAAAACGACAGTTTCATTCTAGTTTTCCCTTTGAAGAGCTCGTGTTTTACCTTGTTTCTCAAGAGCAATGGTTCCACAGCTGCTACAAATTTTGGATCCGCATTTGGTAAAGTTTACAGTTGAGTGGAGTACATAGGTCGATGACTGAAAGAAAAGTAGCACACATGAGTTTACAGAATGAAAATGTGGATAAAAACAGTTGCCCTGTGAAAACTATCCATGGTGTACTGAATTTTTCGACAGATTCAAGGTCAGATTTCATCCAAGCGTACTGTAGAAGAAGGTTTTGTTGAAGTAAAGATGAAAAGAATAAGAATGCATACTTGTTCGCTGGTCGAGCTCCAGTCATGTTCTATAGAGATGACTGTGAAATGCATGGGGCCGATAGCCATCGAGTACCATATGTCTTGGACAGGCATCTGAAAATAAGTTCGATATGGGACTCCACACTTGCCACCTGAGTCTGGTGTGTTATACAAAGATCCTGAGCCTGGATAATCTCTAAAAACCACACAGATCAATCTACAAGTTTTTGTAAGACTTTGTGAGTACCTCTTGTGGTTTTCAATGGCTGTCATGTACACAGTCTTGGATGCTACTGGAACAGTGACAGAGAAATGGAGGCAAGACCCGACAGCTATGTTGTGGATAGATTTGTAAAAGAGAAAGCAAGCTATACACTTTCAGCCAGTATAGCAGAACATGTAAACAAACCTTATCAAAGAGGAGGCAGCATGCACACAGCACCATGTACGCAGCACCATTTTCTTACCAGAAGAAAATATAATTTATAACCGAAGTATACTGAAAGAGAATTCTGCATATAATCCCACACACAGGGAAAGAAGGAGAGAGGGAGAACCTTGCAGTAACCCATATATTTGCCTGCTCTTTGCATAGCATGCTTCTCCTCGCTCTCGTTCACCCTAAAAGCCACAATTAAAAATTTCTGATTTGAAAAGTTATGACCTTCTGTAATTATATCTCAGCCGTTAGATCTTGGTATATGCCCAAAATAAGCGTATGCTATTATTATACCGGCTCTTTCATTTAAATATATAAGTACTAACAGAGACCCTACCTCCATTGGGAGATATAACATACCCAAAATAAATAATACTTCTTTTCTACTTTTACAATATTAGAAATTTTTATTATAAATAAAGTTAAATTTATCTAAAATTTTCTAGTATTCAAAGAAATGTACAATAATAAAAATAGATAATAATGCATGTTGAAGAAGTAAGATAATTTTTTATCATTATTAAATTTGAATTTGATGTTTTTATTGCCTTTATAAAAAGGTGCACAACCCTAAACACATCTACAGATTTCTGCCATACTTTAAAAGCAATTAAGTTTTCACAAAACCAAAGAATTATAGACTACCAAAAAATAACAGTTTAGTTTGGAGAAATTATAATTTTAATTGCATACTGAGTTAAATTCTTTTTATCTGAACTATAATGACATTTTAAAACATACATAAATAAATCTATTTAGCTTGCTACCACATTTATATTAAACCTCATAAACTAGTAATGGAGAATGGTTCTAGATATATTAAGAAAATATAAAGTCTCAAAATCTAAGAAATGCATAATAGTTCTTTGCAACACAATAGATTGTAAGATTCTTTATAAAATTTTATATATATATGAAGCTGAAAGTTTTGTTTTATTTGAGAAAACTCTTGAATTTCAACATTTTGGGAGGTCATCCTACTCAAACCCTAAGATATTTAACCTCCCGAGTATCCTAATACCTTTAACCAATTGGAATAAAATGTGCATTTTTATTTAAAAATATTTTCCCTTTATATATAATTTTCTATATATCATCTTTCAAGTTGTTCTTTTTTGTTGCATATAATTCACCATACTTTTTTTGTAAGTTTACACCCTTATGAATGAAAGCTAATAACCATAACTCTCCTGAGACCCGTGCTCTCTTACCATAGCAAAGATCCCAACTCTGTTGGGAATATACCTTGGTTGGCAAACTTACTATTTTAAATGCATACAAGGTTAATTTTTTCAAGAATTTACTACCATCTATATTCATTGTATTGTGCATTTGTTATATCATTATGATTTATTAGTTGGTGGCACTTAAGATGGTTTGGAATATTTGTCATCTGGATGTCATGCCATAAGAGATAGCAATGAGTAGTTTATTTTAATGATAGACATAGGTATCTTGTTTACCTTTCTCCTTATATACTAAGAGGTTTATGTTCTTATATCATAGATAAACAACCTTTTGGGCTCCTCTGTGCTGTTGTAGAAATAATACTCACTATAACAAATCACGGAAGATAAGGAAACATAAAATAAAATATCAATGCACTAGTTTTACCATCCATCCAAAGATAGAAAAACTATTTCAAGAAAACTTTTACATAAGAGAAACTTTATAGATCTTCTTAAACTAATATTCTCTTTTATCTTCATTAACGTTTGTATTAAGACAAACCTGTACTAATGCTTCATGATAAAACTATGCATTCATGTCTACTGGTATCTAATATGATATAAGATATCTCATATCAAATTCATATCTTAATAATATCTAAAAAATTTGCAAAGTCTTTTATATTTTCAATCAGTCTTCTTGCTCATAATCTTACTTAAATCTATCTGCAGATTTACATGAGTTTTGTCTTTTGTCTCAATATTGACGAAATGATTTATTTTCTATAGTAATAAATATATGGTTTACATAAGTCTTTTGATCTTGCTCTAGATTTCTTCTGCATTTGTATTATCTCAATCCCTATCAAAACATAAGGAAAATATCTTCTTGGCTCAAAATGGTGAATTAAGTATTTAAAAGTATAAGATTTAATGGTTTCTAAAAAGAGCAAACCTATATATCACATTTGTGAGAAAAAAACAACTCTGCTGGGAAATATAGAAACAGTATTTTTAAAATATTTATATTAAATATTTATAAAATAAAAATATTAATTCACCTATAATACAGAACATACTTTACTAATAGATCAAGAGTGTGTAAGACATTTCTAATTTATAACATAAAAGATAACTACTATGAATTTAAATGATGAAAGAACAAAAATACTTGAGAAGGAAAAAAATAGAATAAGAACAAAATTTTATTGAAAAGAGTGGCCTTAATGAACTTCTCATGAAAAGAGATTCAGATTAAAAATTAGTACAACAACTCCCAATTAAATATTTAGATTGTTAGGAATAAAGTCGAAAATAATAAACTATGCTTCATGAAGATTATAATTAAATGATATCATGCTAGAAGTTATGACTATAAAAGCTTATGAAAGTTATGACTTCAAAAGATTTAATAAAGTATGAAACCTCCAATAATTTTATTCAAGATTTTTTCATAGTTTATTCAAGATTGTCTCATAGTAGACTTCATAGTTTACTAAATATTAATAGAATTTCTATTATATGTTTTTTTTTACATTTAAATATATACTTAAGTAAATCTATCTATAATCATCGGTTACTTAAAGTTGGAAACAACCTAAAAACTACTCGCAGTGGTCACAAAAATTAAACCGGTAATAATGCTTTATGATAAAACTATGGACTTCAATCAAAAATAAATTACAATTAAATTATTCAACACTACTCACTATTGAGCAATTATATAAAGGTGAACATGATCACCAACTATCCTAGATTATATAAGGATTAATGTTTTAAATATAAACAAGGATCTAACACATTACAATATACATATTAATATTTATATGTATTATGTATTAAGAAAAATCTGAAGATTTTATTATTTAAATTTAATTTTTTAATTTAGAGGAAAACATTGTAGTATTAAGTTTGTCATCTGTGAGTAAATCGTTACTTTTGGATTTTATTCTTCACTTTCTTAAATTTAAAAAATTATAAATAATAAAATTATAAAATTAGATATCATACTAAAATGAAATAAAAATATAATAAAAGTTTTTTGTTTCAAATAATATAAAATTTATTATTGTTTTATAACATAAATAGCATATATTTATCAAAAAATTTATAAAAATACTATTTACAGCTGTGAATTATATTAATTTTAAATTGAATCTTATAGAAAACTCTACTCCTGTAGACAAAATATGATTTGTAAAATTCATTACACTTTTTAAATTTATATAAATTAGAAAATAAATATTAAAAATAAATATTAAAAGAAATATATATAAAATTTTTAGAAATTTAGAAATATATACTACCAAATAATAATAGGTTACCTGTGGCACATTTTTCAAAAGGAAGCTGGAGAAAACTTGAGAACCCCTGCATGAAGATCAAAGTTCCATAAGTAACCAAAAACAATGACGAGGCAAAGAGACATGTGTACCGCATCAAAGGTGTCATTATAAACCCTGGATGAACAGCGTTGGCTGTGATGTCAGCCTAATCAGTGAAAGAGAAAGCATTGACAAAAGAGAAAGGTGGGAGAGATTTCAAAGCATTAGACAAATACCTTGAATCTCATTGCCAGTTCTTTGGCATGGAAGATGTTCGCGAGCTTGGATTGACTGTATGCTCTAGTGTCGGAGTACCTTTTGGAAGAGAAAAGGAAGAATGTAAGCTCATGAGAAAAGAGCTGTTTGGTGTACCAAATACGAGATTCCCAAGTGCCTTGACAGTTTCACCAGCTGCTTGAGCAGCCATTGACAATCTGTCCTTTCCACCTTCTATTGCAACCTCAAGCTCGATCATAGTGTCGCAAAGAGAAACAGCAGCATTGTGTCAGGAATCCCCCAATTCTTGCCACATTCCTGACTCTCGCTGGATTTCTGACCTACAGACCACATTCCTGATTCTCGAGACACTTCCCTATTCCTGACTCTCTGATTTCCTGTACGATTCCTGAGTCTCAAGCCACATTCCGGATATTGATGTAGCGCCTCCTTGACCTCAGCTATATTTAGGCCGTCCTCGATCCGAGAGTGGTGGAGCTTCATCGACCTATAGTATATATAGGTTAGCCTTGTTCCATTTCTCCACAATCTGAATCAATGCCAGTCTAAGGCCTCTTTTTTGTTTCCACTAGCTTTTCTCTTTGTCTTTTGCATTTTCCAATCTTGATCTTGTTGGGGGTCTTAACAGTTTGATTCAGATTGTGCTTTTTGCTTTTGCTTTAGCTCGTTTTGATTGTTTGATTGCCTTTGTCTTTTTTCCCTTTTTTTTTCTTTCCTCTTGCCAATGGAGTCTCCAAGCCATCCTGATTTCTTTGCTGAAGTCCTTGCAAAAATCTAGTTTGAGAATACCAAGCTGAAGGCGACCCTTCTTTGCATGCAGTAGGAGCTTGCTTCACTTTCGGCTCAAGGATCCAGCAAAGTTCCTGAACCAAAGGTGAGTTTCCAGGTGAAATTTTCAAGCAAGCGTTCGGAGCTTCGCGGATTTCTGAACCAAATGGAGCTGATCTTTGCACTTCAACATCGGCGGTACCCCACTCCCGAGTCTCAAATCGGCACGATTGGGACGTTGCTCGAAGGTGCAGCTTTGTCATGGTTTTCTCCTCTTCTGGAGAAGAGCATGAAAGGGGTCGTGGTTCCGGAGCTGATGGATCCTCAATTGTTCAAAGAGAAGCTCGAAGCATGTTTTGGCGAGACGGATCGGGTTCAGGCTGCTACCACAAAGATGAGACGTCTCTCTCAGGGGTCTCGTCCTGCCTCGATGTACGTTGCAGAGTTCCAACTCCTTGCCTTGGACACTCAGTGGGATGAGCAGGCTCTGATTGACCAATTTCATTTTGGCCTCAACAACAGTGTCAAGGATTTGTTGCTCACTATGGAGGATCCCAAGGACCTGTCGGACTCCATCAACAAAGCTGTTCAATGTGACAATCGTCTCTTTGAACGTCATCAGAAAAGTCGCCGTGCCGCTGTTTTTCCGTCCCAGACTCAGGAATCCTAGCTTGAGTCTTCGGGGCATACTCCTGAACCTACTGCTCCGGTCCCGATGGATATTTCTGGTACTCCCCGACTCATTAGAGGGAAGTTGAGTCCTGCTGAGAAGCAACGTCGAATATCTCATAATCTTTGCCTCTACTGTGCTGATCCTAATCATAAAGCAGCTGTGTGTCCCAAGAAGCCTCCCCAACTGCTCGAGTTCACTCTACCTCAAAGTCCACCTCTGTTGCAGTCAGGAAACAACCCTATTCAAACAGAGTAGGAGCTGTCTGTTTGGACTCCCCGAATAAAAATCACTTTTCTTTTTTATTAAGCTCCTCACCACCTTTCATCAAAGCCACCACCAATTCCCGCAACTTCCGCGTCCCATGCCTCCTTTCTTTCACCGGACAATCAGGACTCAAGGCTCTGGCAATACTGGACTCGGGTGCAACTTCCTGCTTCATGGACACAGACTTTGCTGCCCGACATCATGTTCCTCTTTCTCCTACCATACGGGATCTGAGGGTTGAAGGCATTGGTGGGCATTTTGTGTCTCCATCTTCTAGACTTAGGGAAATGTTGCCCGTTCGAATACACATCGGGTCCACCCTCACCAATATCGCCTTCAACATCATCAACAACAAGTCTTCCTCTGTGGTGCTTGGTCTTCCTTGGTTCCGACTACATCAACCTCAGATTTGTTGGAAGGAATTACAGCTCATCTCTCCCACATCACCATCTCCCACGGCTTCCCCTACTGTTCATTGAGTCCAAATCAGGAAAAATTCCCTAAACTCAAATCGGGGTTGTGTTCCTGACTCTATGAAGTTTTCACCCTCTTCTTTTTCCTCTCTTCCATCTTACACTGGACAGTATCCTCGTCTCATCATTCCATTTAGTCGTACACCTCCTCCTATCTCCACAATCACTATGAAAGAACTCCTTCATGAAGAACCTATTTTCCTTTTTGCTTTGCATGTTTTTCCTGTCAGTCTTCCTGAGAAGTATCATGACTTTGGGGATGTGTTTGACAAGAAAAAAGCTAGTGTACTGCTTGTTCATTGGCCTTATGAGTGTCCCATTGATTTACAGGAAGGAGCATCACCTCTGTGGGGGCCTATCTATGGGTTATCCCCGTCCAAGCTTAAGGCCCTCAAAGAGTACGTGGATGAGAACCTTGCCTCGGGGTACATTCAGCATTCACAGTCCCCAGATGGAGTGCCTATCTTCTTTGTCAAGAAGAAGGATGAGAGTTTGCGGCTAGTCATCGATTACCAAGGTTTGAACAAGGTGATTGTTCGGAACCGTTATCTGCTGCTTCTGATCTCGGACCTGTTGGAATGCCTCGGTGGTGCCCGCTTCTTCACCAAGATTGACCTCCGTGGCGCATACAACCTAATCCGGATCCGGCCTGGTGATGAATGGAAGACTGCATTCCGAACCCGCTATGGCCACTTTGAGTACACTGTCATGCCATTTGGCTTGACAAATGCTCCAGCAGTTTTCCAACACATGGCGAACGACGTCTTTCGGGAGTTTCTTGATTAGATGGTGATCGTCTACCTCGATGACATCCTCATTTACTCAAAAACTCAAGAGGAGCACGACAAACATGTACGCAAGGTGCTGGCAAAGCTGCGAGAACACGGCCTATACGCAAAGCTTGAGAAATGTTCCTTTGATCAGCAGTCTGTGGAGTTCCTTGGGTACATTGTCACTCCTGAGGGTATCACGATGGATCCTGCCAAAGTCAAGACTATTCTCGAGTGGGAGCCTCCACAATCAATGTCAGACGTTTAGGTTTTCCTTGGCTTCGCCAACTTCTACCACAAATTCATTGATCACTACTCTGATATTGTCCTTCCTCTCACGCATCTCACTCGCAAGGATGTTCCCTTCTCTTGGTCTGCTGTTGCCCAACATGCCTTCGACACACTCAAGGCAGCCTTCAGTTTTGCTCCCGTTTTGATCCATGCTGATTCTTCACAACCTTTCTTCATCGAGGTTGACACCTTCGACTTTGCCATTGGTGCTGTGCTGTCTCAACTCGGAGCGGATCAAGAACTTCATCCGGTCGCTTTCCATTCTCGGAAATTCCAGCCTGCGGAGATCAATTACGAAATCCACGACAAGGAGCTCTTTGCCATCGTGGATTCCTTTGGAGAGTGGCGCCATTTCTTGGAGGGGGCGGGCCATCAAACAATAGTCTGGATGGATCACAAAAATCTCGAGTACTTTGCCACTTCCCGAGTTTTAAGCCGTCGTCAAACAAGGTGGGCACAATTTTTGAGTTGGTTTGACTTTGTTATCAAGTACAGACCTGGAAAGCTTCAAGGCCTTCTTGATGCTCTTTCAAAGCACTCCTATCTTAGTCTCAAGCTTGGTAATCTTGCCTTCAATCAACAGGATCAAGTTATCCTCGGTCCTGATCGGCTTCAAGTTATGGCAATTTCCCTGGCCCCTCAGGACTCCTCCTTGATGGATGCAATCAGAAACGATCTTCAATCCGATGATCTCGCCAGTGACATTTTCCCCCATCTTCAGGCTGGACACCCAGTGACTCCCGATTGCCGGCGATTTGACGAGTTCGAGTTTTTAGATGGCTTATTATACCGTGGGGAGCAGCTTTACATTCCTGAAGGTGATGCTCGAAGGTTGGTTCTGATGGCGTGCCACGATAGCCCGACTATGTTATGTTTAATTATATATCTTATAATTATGATTATGTTAAAATTACAATTACGCTTACAACTCTTTGAAATTATTAAAATATCAAAAATAAAGACAATGCTCCCAGCGTAGCTGGGACTTTTGCTAGTACTCCCTTATTTAAAAGTGCTATTGGCATATAGCATCTGGCATCTTTTATTCCATTTTTAGAATATTATTTGTGAATATACTTATAATTTAAAGATTCAAATTCAAAAAATTCAAATAGATGGCATAGATCACATGCCAAAAGGGTGGTGACGCTTCAATGTGATTTCAATGATGCTCCAAAAAAAAGTGAAATTTTTTAGGGTGATCAGGCAGATTGGGGCAAACATGGGGCGAGAGGAGTATCGCTGCAAAAAGAGCATGGATGCTGCCATCCTCGAGGACCAGGCCTTCATCCAAAACGAGGCCAAGGAGAAAATGGGAGGAGTAAACAAGTGGCATTCCTGTGTCCCAGACATCGAGTCCCACGAGTGACTCTGGTTTCGGCTGGATGTGTTTGTGTAGAATCAAGAGCAGGTGATGGAGCGCCCACTGCTCAATCTCATGATGAAGTACGCCTACACCATGACTTGGCTGCGGGACTCTCCTGCCATGCTATAAGTTGGTACATGGAAGGTAAACTTTACTGGATTTCACTTCAGCCTCCATTGTTTGTTCGGAAGATCTCCAAGAATTGGCTGCAATGTCTTCAAATTCCAGTGCCCTGGATTGAGCTGGCCATTGCGTACTATTCTGCTGTCAAAAGGATCATCCTATAAAGGCGAGAACTGGCTGGTTCGTAAATTTTGTGATTTACAACTGTTTTACAGTTTTGGAGCCAATTGAAATATCCAGTGTTTTTAATGAGAGCTGATGCATCCCCAAACGGAGATTGTAAGGTGTTGCTACGTTCTGGATGGAAACTCTTCTATGGTAGCATCCAGTTCGGACTTGGTAATACTTTCCTCTCCATCTTAGAACTTGATCCAGTATTTCTAAAAAGATGCTAAACTTACCATGACGGTTGAATATCTGGCAGCTATGGCAAGAGTGTCAGCGCAGGAGACAACACCAGGACAAAAATGAAGCTCTTGGCGGACATGAGGCTTGGAAGGGACAATTTTTACACTTTACTTCCATCGGTGGGAGTTGAGTCAAGAAGAACTAATCCATCACAGTTCTGAAGAACAGCAAAGTTAGAAGACCAGAATTTAAATCTTGCAAAGCTACTCCTGTCGATGAAACAATCGTAGAAGTGCAAGCGAAGAACTCCTGCTGGTATCGTCCTGTGCCAATTGGTATGCTTGCTCAGAGTGTCTCTGATGATTCTCTTGGCTTGAGGACAGGATCTCGAGTAACTGTGGTAGCCATTCCTGTATCCTCCACTCTCATCATGAGCCAAAACACCCAAGCTCAGAGACAGCAGAAGCAAAACCAAAATGTTCCCTCTCCAACCTCCCATCCTCAGGTATTGCAGCTTGGCATGTCTTCTTCCTCCTCGAATTTTCTTGGCAGTGATTGATGATCTAAAGATGAGCATTGTTCCATGATGAAGTGGGCCACTGATACAAGGCTCTTATAGTCCAAGTTAAGTCGTCATAAATTGTGTCTGCTGCCTCTGATGAGTGTTTCCATGCTTAAGAAATCCTTTGACATCATCCAAATCCGGGGAAGCTAGCGCTCATAGTTTGACAAAGTTCAACCTCTGCACAAGAAATAGGAAAATTCAGCCAACTAAAGAAAGGTTCTGAAAGGACATATGTCTGTAGGCCGCATTTTCTATTCCATTTCCAAGCTTTCACTGTGTTCTGTTTCTTAAGATTTTTGCTTCTTCTTCTTCTTCACGATGTTCTTGCCCTTCTTTTTCTTCTTGTTTTTCTTCTTTTGGTATATGACGCTCAATGGTCAATGCTAAAAGTATAATGGGTAATGAGATATGGGTCTGACGAGCTTGCCAAGGTTCAAATCTTCATTGTCGTCCATTACTTCGTTGCTGGCTATAGGTGAATATTTATTATTTGTGCTATTATTACTTTATCTGGTGTTTGTTAGAGGACTGCCTTGGATCCCAACAGCACAGTTTCTTGCCACAACAGAGGCCATGAGTTTTCAAATCTGTAAGAGTTTCAAAAATTCTGTAATTATAAATGAAAAAAGTACTATACTAAATTGTACCTTGATCTTAGTGAATCAAAATAGCTTTTTTTCTGGCTATGGAATGGCAACTTGTTTTTGTTCTCTACCTACCCACTTTATTCCTATCGTGCAGTACTATTATAGCAGAGACCCCAGCTCTGCTGGAATATAAATTGATACCAGAGCATTGATGAGCATCCTGCAGCTCAGCCAGATTTTTTTCTTTTTCAAGGGTATTTCACCTTATGATATGTTTAACTTTGCAGGTTGAGCTTGATTCTGAAGGAGCATATATGTACAATGTGTCAAGACCCCCAACAAGATCAAGATTGGAAAATGCAAAAGACAAAGAGAAAAGCTAGTGGAAACAAAGAAGAGGCCTTAGACTGGTGTTGATTTAAATTGTGGAGAAATAGAACAAGGCTAACCTATATATACTATAGGTCGATGAAGCTCCACCACTCTCGGATTGAGGATGGCCTAAATATAGCTGAGGTCGAGGAGGTGCCACATCAATATCAAGAATGTGGCTCGAAACTCAGGAATCGTACAAGAAATCAGAGAGTCAGGAATAGGGAAGTGTCTTGAGAGTCAGGAATAGGGAAGTGTCTCGAGAATCAGGAATGTGGTCTGCAGATCAGGAATCCGGCGAGAGTTAGGAATGTGGCAAGAATTGAGGGATTCTTGACAGCACCCCCTCCTCAAGAATGAGTGGAACAAGGATGTGAATGAGAACGACGAGGAGGATGAGATGAGCGGCGAGGGATGGGAGATGGAGGAAAAGAATGAGGACTGGGATGAGAAGGATAGTGGCAGTGGAAGTCCTGAACAAGGTCAGGAGAATGAATCAGGTTGTCTACAGGTTCCCAAGTGCGTTCTTTAAGTCCGTAACCCTTCTAGTCGACTAGATAGTAGAGTTTAGACTATGAAATCTTGGAATCAAGGATGTCCTAAACCTCGTACTCAGACCCATCCTCGAGCTGCACTGGTGGAGGTGGAGGAATGACCCGATTGGGAATAGGACTGGGAATATAAGGCTCAAGGAGAGAGGAGTGAAAAACAGGGTGAATTTGATATGAGGAGGGAATTGCAAGGCGATAAGTGACAGGATTAATGATGGCAGTGATAGGGAAAGGACCGAAGCATTTGAAATCAAGTTTTGGATAGGGCCTGGTGGTGGAGATATTTCACTTGAGGAGCCAGACTTTATCCCCGATATTGTAAGGGGGACAATCCTGATGATGGACATTGGTAAATGTTTTGTGAGATTCCTGAGCACGATGGAGGTGGAAGGAGATGGAGTTGTGGATTTCCTGGAGGCTGGAGACAAATGCCTCAGAGCGGGGATTTGAACGAGAGGATTCGGATGGAGAAAGAAGTGAGAGATTGAATCAGGGATTTCGGCCAGAGTTTGCAAAGAAGGGGGAAATTCAAAGAGAGGAGTGAACAGAGTTGTTATAGGAGAACTCAGCAAGGGGAAGGATATTGAACCAGTTATCCTGATGATAGTTGATGAAGCACCTCAAGAATTGTTCCAACGTCTAAATCGTTCGCTCGGACTGCCCATCAGTTTGAGGATGATACACTGAAGAGAGGTTGGCCTTCACTCCAAGCAGCTGCAAAAACCGTTGCCAGAAATGAGAGATGAACTGAGGCCCCCGATCCGAAACCACATATGTAGGAATCCCATGAAGTCGGAAAATTTCCCTGAATACCAGTTTTGCCATGTCCTTGCCCGAAAACTCCTTGGTACATGGCAAGAAGTGTGCCATCTTTGTGAAGTGATCCACCACGACTAAAATGTTGTTGAAGCCTCCAGAACTCGGAAGATCACTCAAGAAATCCATGGAGATGGATTCCCAAGGACCTGAAGAGACCGGAAGGGAACGAAGCAAACCTGAAGGAAGGTGGTGAGGTACCTTATTCTGGGCGCAAGTGTCACAGGAGGTAACAAAAGCTTTGATGTAGTCGTCCATGTGAGGCCACCAAAAGTCCCGTGCAACTAGCTCATAGGTTTTCGCAATGCCGAAGTGACCAGCAGTTGGGCTATCGTGGCACGCCATCAGAACCAACCTTCGAGCATCACCTTCAGGAACGTAAAGCTGCTCCCCACGGTATAATAAGCCATCTAAGAACTCAAACTCATCAAATCGCCGGCAGTCGGGAGTCACAGCCTGAAGATGGGGGAAAATGTCGCTACTAGCGATATTTTCGCTATCGAGATCATTGGATTGTAGCGAGATCATTGGATTGAAGTTTTTTTCTGATTGCATCCATCAAGGAGGAGTCCTGAGGGGCCAGAGAAATTGCCATAACTTGAAGCCGATCAGGACCGAGGATAACTTGATCTTGTTGATCGAAGGCAGGATTACCAGGCCTGAGACTGAGATAGGAGCGCCTTGAAAGAGCATCAGGAAGGCCTTGAAGCTTTCCAGGTCTGTACTTGATAACAAAGTCAAACCGACTCAGGAATTGTGCCCACCTTGCTTGACGACGGCTTAAAACTCGGGAAGTGGCAAAGTACTCGAGATTTTTGTGATCCATCCAGACTGTTGTTTGATGGCCTGCCCCCTCCAAGCGGCGCCACTCTCCAAAGGAATCCACGATGGCAAAGAGCTCCTTGTTGTGGATTTCGTAATTGATCTCCGCAGGCTGGAATTTCAGAGAATGGAAAGCGACCGGATGAAGTTCTTGATTCGCTCCGAGTTGAGACAGCATAGCACCGATGGCAAAGTCAGAGGCGTCAGCCTTGATGAAGAAAGGTTGTGAGGAATTAGCATGGATCAAAACAGGAGTAGAACTGAAGGCTGCCTTGAGTGTGTCGAAGGCATGTTGGGCAGCAGCAGACCAAGAGAAGGGAACATCCTTGCGAGTGAGATGTGTGAGAGGAAGGACAATGTCAGAGTAGTGATCAATGAATTTACGGTAGAAGTTGGCGAAGCCAAGGAAAACCTGAACGTCCGACATTGATTGTGGAGGCTCCCACTCGAGAATAGTCTTGACTTTGGCAGAATCTATCGTGATACCCTCAGGAGTGACAATGTACCCAAGGAACTCCACAGACTGCTGATCAAAGGAACATTTCTCAAGCTTCGCATATAGGCCGTGTTCTCGCAGCTTCGCCAGCACCTTGCGTACATGTTCGCTGTGCTCCTCCTGAGTTTTTGAGTAGATGAGGATGTCATCGAGGTAGACGATCACCATCTGATCAAGAAACTCCCGAAAGACGTCGTTCACCATGTGTTGGAAAACTGCTGGAGCATTTGTCAAGCCAAATGGCATGACAGTGTACTCGAAGTGGCCATAGCGGGTTCAGAACGCAATCTTCCATTCATCACCAGGCCGGATCCGAATTAGGTTGTATGCGCCACGAAGGTCAATCTTGGTGAAGAAGCAGGCAAGGTCGAGGCATTCCAACAGGTCCGAGATCAGGGGCAGCGGATAACAGTTCCAAACAGTCACCTTGTTCAAACCTTGGTAATCGATGACTAGCCGCAAACTCCCATCCTTCTTCTTGACAAAGAAGACAGGTGCTTTAACCGGGGACTGCGAATGCTGAATGTACCCCGAGGCAAGGTTCTCATCCACATACTCTTTGAGGGCCTTAAGCTCGGACGGGGATAACCCGTAGATAGGCCCCCACGGAGGTGACGCTCCTTCCTGTAAATCAATGGGACAGTCATAAGGCCAATGAACAGGCATTACACTAGCTTTTTTCTTGTCAAACACATCCCCAAAATCATGATACTTCTCAGGAAGACTGATAGGAAAAACATGCAAAGCAAAAAGGAAAACAGGTTCTTCATGAAGGAGTTCTTTCATAGTGATTGTGGAGATAGGAGGAGGTGTACGACTAAATGGAATGATAAGACGAGGATACTGTCCAGTGTAAGATAGAAGAGAGGAAAAAGAAGAGGGTGAAAACTTCATAGAGTCAGGAACAAAACCCCGATTTGAGTTTAGGGAACTTTTCCTGATTCGGACTCAATGAACAGTAGGGGAAGCCGTGGGAGATGGTGATGTGGGAGAGATGAGCTGTAATTCCTTCCAACAAATCTGAGGTTGATGTAGTCGGAACCAAGGAAGACCAAGCACCACAGAGGAAGACTTGTTGTTGATGATGTTGAAGGCGATATTGGTGAGGGTGGACCCGATGTGTATTCGAACGGGCAACATTTCCCTAAGTCTAGAAGATGGAGACACAAAATGCTCACCAATGCCTTCAACCCTCAGATCCCGTATGGTAGGAGAAAGAGGAACATGATGTCGGGAAGCAAAGTCCGTGTCCATGAAGTAGGAAGTTGCACCCGAGTCCAGTAGCGCCAGAGCCTTGAGTCCTGATTGTCCGGTGAAAGAAAGGAGGCATGGGACGCGGAAGTTGCGGGAATTGGTGGTGGCTTTGATGAAAGGTGGTGAGGAGCTTGATAAAAAAGAAAAGTGATTTTTATTCGGGGAGTCCAAACAGACAGCTCCTACTTTGTTTGGACAGGGTCGTTTCCCGACTGCAACAGAGGTGGACTTTGAGGCAGAGTGAACTCGAGCAGTCGGGGAGGCTTCTTGGGACACACAGTTGCTTTGTGATTAGGATCAGCATAGTAGAGGCAAAGATTATGAGATATTCGACATTGCTTCTCAGCAGGACTCAACTTCCCTCTAATGAGTCGGGGAGTACCAGAAATATCCATTGGGACCGAAGCAGTAGGCTCAGGACTATGCCCCGA
>NW_003314322.1:80078-91631 GCF_000143415.4 Selaginella moellendorffii | reverse complement strand
GGGATCCTCCATGGTGAGCAACAAATCCTTGACACCGTTGTTGAGGCCGAAACGAAATTGGTCAATCAAGGCTCGCTCATCCCACTAAGTGTCCAAGGCAAGGAGTTGGAACTCTGCAGCGTAGATCGAGGCAGGACGAGACCCCTGAGAGAGACGTCTCATCTTTGTGGTAGCAGCCCGAACCCGATCCGTCTCGCCAAAACATGCTTCGAGCTTCTCTTTGAACAATTGAAGATCCATCAACTCCGGAACCACGACCCCTTTCATGCTCTTCTCCAAAAGAGGAGAAAACCATGACAAAACTGCACCTTCGAGCAACGTCCCAATCACACTGATTTGAGACTCGAGAGTGAAAGATCAGCTCCATTTGGTTCAGAAATCCGCGAAGCTCCGAACGCTTGCCTAAAAATTTCGCCGGGAAACTCACCTTCGGTTCAGGAACTTTGCTGGATCCTTGAGCCGAAAGTGAAGCAAGCTCCTACTGCATGCGAAGAAGGGTCGCCTTCAGCTCGGTATTCTCAGACTAGATTTTTGCAAGGACTTCGGCAAAGAAATCAGGATGGCTTGGAGACTCCATCGGCAAAAAGAAAGAAAAAAAAAAGGAAAAAAGACAAAGGCAATCAAACAATCGAAACGAGCTAAAGCAGATCTAGTAGTTGTAGTGTTTTACATTTATGTTTTTTTTTTATGAAAGAAATATCAGAAGAAAAATCTGGGAGTGTCATATATATTTCAGTTGTTGGCTTTTCGTTGATATTGTTTATTTATATTAACAAAGAAATATTCAAGCATGAGATTTCATAGGTGGTTTTGTTAAAAGTTTTGTGTGAAAGTATGGGAAAGCTTACTTGATTCTAAGAAGTTCAGCCTTTTCTATATCATGATTTTTAAATACATATTCTGTAATTACATTAACCTTGAAGGATATGCACTTTGGTGTTTATTGGATCACTAATGAAAGGCACATTGAGATTGTAAACATCTATCACTTTGGCTTCAGTTCCGTCGTCTTGGACCATTGACACAACTTTGCAATCTCTAGAGACAGACCAGATATTCTTCTGGCTGCTTGCTGAGCAGAACATTAAGTTGTAGTTATCTGAGTGAGTAGAGTACATCATAATCCACAAGTTTTTGTCACAAACGTGCCTCAACAATCCACACACAGTGGGCCTGTATATTTCATTGGAGTGTATGAAGCAGGGTGATCCATGCAATGCCATTATATACATCTCTTTCCATGTAATACATTAGTGGGAGAATTAGGAATGTTTGTAAACAGCTGATTTACAAACCTTATGATGTTGAAAGGTTGGGAATATATTCAATGGAATCGTTGCCCCCCATCAATGAAAGTTCCCATGTAAGTCAATCCTCAAAGTGCCTAAAAACAGATGCCTTAAGATAAACAAATCACAAACTTTAATGAGCATATCACCTCAAGTGCCGGGTTCTTTCAAATGTTCCTCATGTTTCCATGCAAAGATCCAGTGCATTGTTCTAGACTCTGACCAATTCTGCATAAAAGCTTCACATGCTTCAACATCAGAAATCAAAGAGTAAAGGCACAGATGTAAAGGCAAAGGTTTATTTTTTTGAAGGAATATCAAAGTTTCTAGAATGCAAGAACTTGTTGATTACACTTTGAAAGTGAGGTAAGTGTTTTCTCTTTCTGGTGCAAATGCAAGCACATCTTTGGACTCACTGATTAAGAATTTTCCCTTTGGTGGATGTCCAAACATGTAGTGTTTGGCTTTTGTAGGGTCTTCATTCCAAGACACTTTTGTTCCATACAATTGATCAACCAAATGCAAAGGTATAGTTACTTGGAATGTGTCTTGTCCAAGGTGAAGCTGGGCCTTTAGCGTGATGTGTTCCTTTATAGGTCTTGACATATTTACATATTGCTTCATCTTTAGAAGTTTGTTATTACAGTATTAATAAGTTAATCTTGATCCACAGCATGATGAATAAACTGTGTGTATAAAAACTGGATGGAGCTTATCTACTTCAAAGTATCCAGGTATCTGCAAAACAACATGTATTTAATATGGGCTTGTTTCATTTCCTTTCGCACTTACCACTGTGCATTCCCTTGTAATATTCCAAAAAATAGTCTATTATATATGAAACAATGCTCATGCCTGTGACATTTGTTCACTTGAAATAACCGTCTCCTTGTAAATTAATGAAACATCTTGTTGGTGGAGTTCCAGAAAAAAATTCATTCATCAACTCTTTGAATAATTCTATCATGTTGCCATGGAATTTGAGCTGTCATCATATAGATTATTGCCAGGAATCCACATGCTATATTGAACTTACTATTATCATATCAGACTTGTCAATGTTATCTGCTATTGTGAGTTGACCACTGTTTTAGCCTATATTATTGATGCTCACTACAACACCTTCAACAGAACTTACAGAGTCTCGGCCTCTACATGACTCCACAAAGTTTGCAATGCTGACAGTTGGTACAGACAGACGAAGTTGTGGCACTATAAGCTATTACCTAAAAGCTTACGTTTTCTTCTTAGCATAAGAGATGCTCATCATTGTGGTGGGTCAATAAAAAGAAATATGCCAGATGCACTGGGCCTGGGTTGGAACTCAAGTCATTGTGTTGTTTCACATTTCTCTAGCATGACTCCACATTCAAATATATATAACCACAGATACCACCTACTCAAAAATAAACTGGACATAACAATAAAGGAAGTGCATAGAAAGAAAAATAGGCAGCTAGCCTCTTCCCACTCTTTCATGCACTGTGCTCCATACACAGTGTGCAAGTGGAATCCCAAATGGGACAGCATTTTGCCCGATGAGCAGGCCAGGCTCAAGGCTCAGGAGGGCATGAAATACGTTTGCCTCGACAGCTTACAGGTGCTCAACTCTGAAACTCTGGAACCGGTTGCCAAGGACGGTGTCACCATTGGTGAAGTTTGCATGCGTGGGAACATGGTGTTCAAGGGGTACTTGAACAATCCAGAGGCAATGCTGGAGAGCTTTAGAGAAGGATGGCTCCACTCCGGGGACTTTGCAGTTTGGCATCCCGATGGATACATCAAGATCAAGGATCGAGAATATTATCATTTCTGGAGGGGAGGACATTAGCAGCCTGGAAGTGGAGAGCATCTTGTACAGGTAAAAGGAGAGTTTTTTCTTCTTTGTTTCTCATTAAAGTTTGCTTCTTTTTCTTTCAGGCATCCAGCAGTGCTGGAAGCTGCTGTGGTGGTGCGGCCAGATGAGCAGTGGGGCGAGTCTCCATGTGTGTTTGTTTCCCTCAAGCATGGCGTGAGAAGCAACAAGGAGGAGATACTCTCGTTCAGTTGACAGCATTTGCCAAAGTTCATGGTGCCAAAGAGTGTCGTCATTCTCGTGGCCTTGGACAAAACTGCGACTGGCAAGATCCAAAAACAGGTGCTGTGCAGCAAAGCAAGAGCTCTTGGCAGCGTCAAGAAAATCAGCAAGCTCTACAAGCCAACTATTGAACTTGTAAAGCTTGAAATCATTCACGGCCTGGAAAATCCCCAGTCTAGCTTGGCAGTCAGCTACTGTTCCATCTGTTGTAATGTACTGGAATGAAAAATAAATAAATAACATGCAAGAACCAAGAACGCAAATCATCTACCTCAAACAGTAGCTTTGTCTTATCAGCTGTCACTCTTGCATATCCAAATGCTGACCTTCAAATCAAGCTCCATGAACTAAACTGTCGACAAAAAAAATAGGAAAGGTAGACTATCATTACCATATAAAGAGCTTGAATATAGGAAACAAAGCTGCAAGCTTACGTTATGAGGGAAGTCATCCAGGCTGAATTTGGCCATGCCAACCATGGCATGAATTGGAGCTGAGTAAATTCTAGTGTCAAAGAAATGACACCCGCTAAATCCTTGATCGGGTGCTGCAGGCAGCGGCCCTGAAACACAGCACAAGTTCTCTCGTAGTTGTGAACATGCCCCCACACTGCTAAATCAACCTGTGCAAAAAAAAAAAAAAGAAAAACGACAGTTTCATTCTAGTTTTCCCTTTGAAGAGCTCGTGTTTTACCTTGTTTCTCAAGAGCAATGGTTCCACAGCTGCTACAAATTTCGGATCCGCATTTGGTAAAGTTTACAGTTGAGTGGAGTACATAGGTCGATGACTGAAAGAAAAGTAGCACACATGAGTTTACAGAATGAAAATGTGGATAAAAACAGTTACCCTGTGAAAACTATCCATGGTGTACTGAATCTGTCGACAGATTCAAGGTCAGATTTCATCCAAGCGTACTGTAGAAGAAGGTTTCGTTGAAGTAAAGATGAAAAGAATAAGAATGCATACTTGTGCGTTGGTCAAGCTCCAGTTGTGTTCTGTAGAGATGACTGTGAAATGCACAGGGCTGATAGCCATCGAGTACCATATGTCTTGGACAGGCATCTGAAAATAAGTTCAATATGGGACTCCACACTTGCCACCTGAGTCTGGTGTGTTATACAAAGATCTTGAGCCTGGATAATCTCTGAAAACAACACAGATCAATCTACAAGTTTTTGTAAGACTTTGTGAGTACCTCGTGTGGTTTTCAATGGCTGTCATGTACATAGTCTTGGATGCTACTGGAACAGTGACAGAGAAATGGAGGCAAGACCCAACATCTACATTGTGGATAGATTTGTAAAAGAGAAAGCAAGCCATACACTTTCAGCCAGCATAGCAGAACACATAAACCAACCTTATCAAAGAGGGGGCACCATGCACGCAGCACCATTTTCTTACCAGAAGAAAATATAATTTATAACCGGAGTACACTGAAAGAGAATTCTGCACATAATCCCACACATTGATATCAGAGGAAGTGAAGGAAGTAGCATTTGCCTCTAGGATCAATGTTGACATGGACACTTTTTCTATGTCATCGAGCTAACCAAGTATGTGTGCCTTTACATTCTCAACTTCTCTTGTTTGCTCTCTTTTGTAGAGAGAAAGATGACAAGCCATGTTTTACTCGATTGAATGATTGAGGTAAGAGAGGTGTCTTCCCTTTTGTGCCACTATAAACTACACATCCACTCTTGTGATGATTTTTGCAAGCTGCTGTGGCATGCAAGCTAATGGCTCACAATCAATACAACTATTCTTTTTTTTGTTATTATCTTTGATATCTTTGTGGCACTTTTCTTTCTCATTGATGTACTGATACTTGATGTTTGTATAGGAAAAAAGATGGATTGTGTTGTTGAAATTTTAGTGGCTGGCTAACAGCTAAAACCAACACAATAAAGTTTCTAAATTCTCTGCTAATAATTTGGAAGGAAATTAATAGCTGGGAAAGAAATAAACACCATTTTGTTTAAGTTAGTAGAACTGAGTTTACAGAGCTTACTTTTGGGTATGTTCTCTCAAGGAATTGCTGAAATCCATGTGTTTGCTGGGAGTGTTGTGTACATTTCTGTTGTTTAGTAATTTTGAAAATTTCATATTAATCTTTATATCTGCAAAATCATAACATGCATAGCAAACATAATATAACAAACACACATAAATCAGAGATGTTTAAGCACCCTTATCCTTGGATGTGCTGGTGTATGGCTATTGGGAAGAGATATCCAATTATGAGATGAGATAGGTGGTTTGTTGGTGGTTTTGAAAGTGAAGGTGTAGCAAAGAATACTGAGTGTAAGAAGAAGCTGAGCTTGCTTTGTACTGCCATTTTTAAATACATATTCTTGACGTAATTACATGTTTTATGAGTAAAAGGCTTTTTGGAATTTTTATAATTACATTAACCTTGAAGGACATGCACATTGGTAGTCATTGGTTCACTGAAAAAGGTATACCAAGATTGTAAACATTTATCACTTTGGCTTTAGTGCTATTATCTTAGGTCACTGTTGCAATCCCTTGAGATGTTCTTTCTGTAGCTTGCTGAGCAGAACAGTAGCTTGAAGTTATCTACATAAGAAACATTTGCCAAATTGAGCAACATCCACATGTTAACAATCTAAACATTATGGGATTTTAGATCCAGTTGAAGTGCACAAACAGTATCACCCATGCAATGCAATGACATCCATCTCTTTCTAGAAAAGAATTGGAAAAGTTAATAATAATATTACTACCTACAAACATATTAATTTGGAAATATCATTAATAGGATTAAAATTCATGTCACTAACCTGAGTGACTAACCTTAGTCACTTTTAATAAAAGAACATATATAAAAAAAAAACCAAAAATAAGATAGAAAAAATGAATAACATATTTTCAAATTATTAGCTTGGATGTATCATTAGTAAATTGTAGTAAAAATTATATGCTCTTTTGAAGAAGTCTCATTCTTGAAGTGTATTCCTGATGTTCCTACTGTTTGACCTTGGAACCAGAAGAAATCCACAGGAAAGTTCCATAGGAGGGAAGAATGATGGTTTGAATGTCAGTTTTCTTCAGAAACTATCAATGTTTTATTTTGCTTCTATTTACTAGGCGTATTTACTAGGCATAGGTATTTGTGTGATAGGGTTTTCAAGAAGAGAATTTGACTTTGGGCATCTAGGAAGTCATGTCACTAACTTGAGTGATGGATAAATAAGAAATCAAAACTCAAATGCTTACAATCTCTTTTATTTTCTCAAGGATATTCTTCTCATGTGAGGTTCTCTTTCTAGCCTCTATTTCTAAATAAATATTCTTGGTGACAGTTTTCCAGTTTGGCTTTACTTGCTGGAATTAAGCTTAATAGTTGATAAGCTATATTCTTTTTTACTAAAGTGAACCTATGATAGAGGGTAAACATATCTCACAAGCGTGTTGCTAAAAATATGTATTAATTGGAAGAAGGAATCATTAGCACAAGAGGACATTCTTTTAGATTTGCAACTATAAAGAGTGAAAGGGTGCAATTGATGGGACAAGTGTTGCTTCTTAGAGATAAATGAAACAAATATTCATCAACAAATAATGATTTCCTAATGCACTTTGTGCCCATCACATTCTATCCTACAGCAACAAGTGTTTCATATAAGTTCAAGTACCAACTTAGCATAGTTGCTAGCACTTTTTGAAGTCAAAGGAATCCCTCTCTTTTAGCATAGCATTTAAAACAATAGAGTGCCACATGATAGCTCTAGCAATGAAACTCACAACTTCATTGACAATTCAGAAATATAGTATAGGAGATCATCTTGATATACAAAACTTAGTCAACACAGTTTCCCATGATAAATTATTTCAATGGCTACAAGAAATTAACACACCATTATTTGTCAATGAATAAATGTATATCATTATTCTTGTGGATTATCGAGTTAAATAGATTGAGTGCACTATTTGCATTAAATAAGGATGTCCACTATGTTTATCTTATACATTAATGCCCTTGAGAGTTTAATGTGTCATTAACACTTCTTGGAAATCTATATAACTGACCATTTCATTTTCACAATAAGAATTTGACCACCTACAAACTAGCAAGAATTCCTTTGACTTCAATTGTTGTTGATACTTATATTTCAGAGAATATAACAATTAATACTATCTAATTAGATATCAAATTAATATATATACAAGAATATATTGATATTTAATATATGTTTAAAATAATACAAAATATAGTAATTTTTTACTAAAAAAATATAGAAACTAATTATCAAAATGTTTATGAAAGAAATATTTACAACTATGATTTATATTAATTTTAAGATGAATATTGTAGAAAACGCTTCTCTTGTAAACTCAATATGATTTATAAATTAATTGTACTAATAAAAATCCTCCAAAACTAATGATGTTTTTTAAATTTCTTCAATTAGGTACATGATTTTGATATTTATATCATCAACAATTTCTCCAAGTTTAAAACAGAAAATAGTTTATAGTATAATTAGTAATTTATATTTCAAAATAATAGGACTGTTTTATTTTTTTCTTTCTTCAAATACTCCTTTATCTGGTTTTTAACTTAAATAATTTATACTGTAATTTATTTATTTTGTAATATTAAAATTTACTTCTTAATACTCTTTTTTTATATTTTTCATCTTGTAAAACCCATCTATAACACTTAAATTTTATTGCCTTTGTGTACATCCTTTGGAGTTAAGAATTAAAAACTGTAAATAAAACACCTTGTCCAAGAGTTTTGAGTGCACACCTCTAGGAATATCATTTGATTTGTTTTATGAAAAAAAAATTTATGCATATATTTCAAGAAGGTGGGAATATGTGGATATTGTAAGTTGATTTAACATATATAACAAAAGCATGTAATGCTTTTGTTAGACTTTGACCTAAAATATAAAACTAAAATAGATAATGAAATTATGGTACTCTAGAAATAAATATAGAAAGAATCATGATGAAAATTTTTTAAGGATTCCCTTCATAGTGGGTTTAGTGTTCTTTTGTTTTGTATAGAAGCTGTAATTGATTTTTTCTAGAATGAAATAATTGTTTGTTAAAGCATATCACTGTTGATTATAATTAGTTACACAGCACTTGCAGTAAATCAATTTATGTTAGCAATTAACATAGAAAATAACATTATTATATTCATAATAAGATTTGAAGTTGTTAAAGTATTTTTAAACAAAATTTTATTTTTCTTCAACATTCTCTTGTATTATGAATTAGATTGTTCAAACCTCAATTTTATAGTACATAAAACTAATAATTATATAATTAGATCTAACATACTACTATATATATGAATAATTAAAATATATTTTATATTGCAAGAACCACTCCTTCATTCTAACTGTAAGAAATTTTTGGCTTTTTTAAATACTATAGAATACCATTATCTTCATAAAATATAAAAACTATTTTTGATAAAAATTATTGAAAAAGGAACATATTTTCAGCTGGGATTTATATCAGTTGTAAGATGGATGTTGTAAAAACTGCTAATTTTGAAGAGTAAAATTTATTTAGAATTTTTTTCTTAGTTATAAAGATTCTTAAAAATAATGATATTTTATTTTATCTTCCTTCAGATGGAGCTTCGCTTTCTTCAACTTCTTTGATTCCTCTTGTTGATCCTCTTACAGGTGGTTATGGAGCTAGGAGGCAGTACTCCATGCATGGTGGAAGATCTCGTTCCAGCCTTTTAAGGTACAATCGCTAAGTTGGTCCACAAAGGATTCTTTCAAGAGGCCAGTTGTGCATTCACATGCAGCGTCTTTAAGTGAAAGGTGAGGTATCCAACACTCATCTTTAAATTCTATCGTATTCTTTGTTCTCAAATCGAGCTTTGATCTAACGTGTTTGGTGCTGGTTGTGTAGGTGAAGGATGCATTGATCGCTGACATTAAGAAACTCAAAGGTGGAGATCCTTGCCAAGACGACACGTCAATTGGGCCCAAGTCGTCGGCAGCTACAGTGGAGAAGAGCGTGAATGAGACAGTGAAGGCAGGCACCAAACTTTTAGTTGGTGGTAAGCAAAGGGGAGCTTTCATGGAGCCAACAATCCTGGATGACGCTCCCTTTGACACAGACGCAAGGAAGGAAGAGGTTTTCGGTCCCGTGATCCTTCTCTACTCATACAAATAAGCTCTCAAAGTTTCTTAGCTCCCGAAGTTCTTCTTTACTTACTTTTTTTTTCTCTAAACTAAAACGGTGGTGACGCAGTGATTTCAAGGAAGCCGTGAAGGAAGCTAACAACACGCATTACAGTCTCCAAGCCAGCGTCTTTACGCATGATCTAAACAAGGCCTTCTATGCGTTTGAGCACATAGAGGTAGCTTTGCGTTTGAGATATAGAAAGTATTGATCAATTGTTTGATGATTGTTTGATCCTCACAGGCTGGATGAGTTTGCCTCAACAAGCATGTGCGTTGATAGCCAGCCATACGGTGGGATCAAAGACTCTGGAATCCAACAAGAGGGTGTCAAGTACGTGATGGACGACATGCTTGAAACCAAAGTTTTAGTCATGTGAAATGTAGGCAACACGTCTTACTTTTCATCAAGCCCGAGCTCGAGCTTTCGAGAAGAGTAAATACAGTCTATCCACAAATCATTGCCGAGTTGTCCTCGTTTGCTCCCTCACTCTCTAGCACTATCAACCTTTTACCTTTAGGATGGAGAATACTTGTCTATAAGCTCCTGGGAGAAGGTCCATAGCTTGTGAGTGAGCTCGGGATCTCTGCCATAAGTGCTACAGTTGGATTTGTTGGAATCCATGAAGTATTGCCTGGTGACGTCCTTGAGGCTTGGATGTAAAGCCGCGTAGCACGTCGTAGCAGTGCCCTGAGAGATCGATCACATATTAGTCACAAAAAACTTCCAGATAATTGGGAGAATTCTTCTTACCTGTGGCACATTTTTCCAAAGGAAGCTGGAGAAGAACTTGAGAACCCCTGCATGAAGATCAAAGTTCCATAAGTAACCGAAAACAATCATGAGGCAAAGAGACAAACTCATTATGTAGAATGTGTACCACATCAAAGGTGTCATTATAAACCCTGGATGAACAGCGTTGGCTGTGATGTCAACTCCTTCGGCCTAATCAGCAAAAGAGAAAGCATTGACGAAAGAGAAAGGTGGGAGAGATTTCAAAGCATTAGACGAATACCTTGAATCTCATTGCCAGTTCTTTGGCATGGAAGATGTTTGCGAGCTTGGATTGACTGTATGCTCTAGTGTCGGAGTACCTTTTGGAAGCAAAAAGGAAGAATGTAAGCTCACGAGAAAAGAGAACTGTTTGGTGTACTAATGACGAGATTCCCAGGTGCCTTGACAGTTCACCACCTGCTTGAGCAGCCATTGACAAGCTGTCCTTTCCACCTTCTATTGCGACCTCAAGCTCGATCATAGTGTCGCGAAGAGCAACAGCAGCATTGTACATATGTGCTCCTTCGGAATCAAGCTCAACCTGCAAAGTCAAACATATCATAAGGTGAAATATCCTTGACAAAAAAAAAAGTTCTGGCTGAGCTGCAGGATGCTCATCAATGCTCTGGTATCAATTTATATTCCAGCAGAGCTGGAGTCTCTGCTATAATAGTACTGCAAGATAGGAATAAAGCGGGTAGGTAGAGAACAAAAATAAGTGCCCATTCCATAGCCAGGAAAAAAAGCTATTTTGATTCACTAAGATCAAGGTACAGTTCAGTATAGTACTTTTTTCTTTTATAATTACAAAATTTTTTAAACTCTTACAGATTTGAAAACTCATGGCCTCTGTTGTGGCAAGAAACTGTGCTGTTGGGATCCAAGGCAGTCCTCCTACAAACACCAGATAAAGTAATAATAGCACTAATAATAAATATTCACCTATAGCCAGCAAAGAAGTAATGGACGACAATGAAGATTTGAAGCTTGGCAAGCTTGTCGGACCCATATCTCGTTACCCATTATACTTTTAGCATTGACCATTGAGCGTCATATACCAAAAGAAGGAAAACAAGAAGAAAAAGAAGGGCAGAACATCGTGAAGAAGAAGAAAAAGCAAAAATCTTAAGAAACAGAACAAAGTGAAAGCTTGGAAATGGAATAGAAAATGCGGCCTACAGACATATGTCCTTTCAGAACCTTTCTTTAGTTGGCTGAATTTTCCTATTTCTT
>NW_003314322.1:43112-79388 GCF_000143415.4 Selaginella moellendorffii | reverse complement strand
AGCATCTTTTATCAAGTTCTAAGATGGAGAGAAAAGTATTACCAAGTCCCAACTGGATGCTACGACGGAAGAGTTTCCATCCAGGAAAACAGCAACACCTTACAATCTCCGTTTGGGGATGCATCAGCTCTCATTAAAAACACTGGATATTTCAATTGGCTCCAAAACTGTAAAACAGTTTGTAAATCACAAAATTTGTGAACCAGCCAGTTCTCGCCTCTATAGGATGATCCTTTTGACAGCAGAATAGTACGCAATGGCCAACTCAATCCAGGGCACTGGAATTTGAAGACATTGCAGCCAATTCTTGGAGATCTTCCCCATCTACAAGAACAAACAATGGAGGCTGAAGTGGAATCCAGTGAAGTTTACCTTCCATGTACCAACTTATAGCATGGCAGGAGCGTCCCGCAGCCAAGTCGTGGTGTAGGCGTACTTCATCATGAGATTGAGCAGTGGCCGCTCCATCACCTGCTCTTGATTCGACACAAACACATCCAGCCGAAACCAGAGTCACTCGTGGGACTCGATGTCTGTGACACAGGAACGCCACCTGTTTACTCCTCCCATTTTCTCCTTGGCCTCGTTCTGGATGAAGGCCCGGTCCTCGAGGATGGCAGCATCCATGCTCTTTTTGCAGCGATGCTCCTCTCGCCCCATGTTTGCCCCAATCTGCCCGATCGCCCTAAAAAATTTCACTTGATTTGGAGCGTCATTAAAATCACATTGAAGCGTTGCCACCCCTTTGGCACTTGATCTATGCCATTTATTTCAAGTTTTTGAATTTGAACCGTTAGATTATAAGTATATTCAGAAATAATATTCTAAAAATGGAATCAAAGACGCCGGATGCCATATGCCAATAGCACGTTTAAATAAGGGAGTATGATGACTAGCAAAAGTCCCAGCTATGCTGGGAGCATTGTGTTTATTTCTGATATTTTAATAATTTCAAAGAGTTGTAAGCGTAATTGTAAATTTTAAGATAATCATAATTATAAGATATATAGTTAAACATAACATAATATTTATATTAAAAATATCTTCAACAATTGACTCCATCACCAACAAACATCATAACATAATAAATATAACTCAGTACATTATATTATATTTAAAATTCTGATTGTTGAGTGAAGTCTTGGATATTCTATAAATGGCATTTCTTGCTGTGGGATCCCATGGCCAGATGAGTCATTTTTTTAATAACTAATTTTTTATTTTATTTGGAATCTCTATATAATTGATAAAAATATTATTATTTCATGATTTATTAAACTCTATAATTTTTCCTCTAATTAAAGTATGGGTTACTTAAGTACACTCAAATATAATGATGGTAAAAATATATTTAATATATATATATATTTAAAAACTCACCTAAAGTGCATACATCTTTTAAATTTAAAAAATATAAATATTGTTATGGAGTTTCTCTTTTCATCATTTCAGACTGAAAGTTTTGGAATTGCATGTTAATAAGTGAAAACTTTTAGCTTTATGAGTTATATTTTCTTTTAAAAACTTTTTAATATTTTACATATTTGTATTGATATTCCGTTTTTACCTAATATTAATGTTCATGCATTTTGAGAGTAATATTTAAAATAGAAAGTCTTCTATTATATATCATAAACCTTATTTCTGTATTTAGTTTTATAAATCTGATCTATATACCATTCATAAATTTTCTTATATATTATAGTTGTAGCATAAAGAAAAGATTATATATCATCAAACCCTACTCTACCCCAGTATAGAGTAAAACATTACCATTCATTTATCATCATAAACTTTCAGCATTCATAACAGTGTTCACGACTCTCATTATTTAATCTCAGCTGTTAGATTTTGGCATATGCCCAGAATAAGTGTCCCTAGCATCTGCTGTTATTAAACTAGCTCTTTCATTTAAATATATGAGTACTAGTTGGGATCCTAGTTCCGCTAGGGGAGATAATACACTAAAGCATAATAGATTAATTAAGGTACAATTTTTGTTACATTCATGAACAAATTTGTGGGGACACTAAATGGGATTAGAGAGAATATATGTTGGATCTAAGAAATGCTTAATAGTTCATAGCAACAAACTGTTATGGATCAAAGATGAAACATTAGTTATAAACATAATAATGGATTCATTCTTTAAAAGAAAGTTATATGGTGAATGTGAGCCATTAGATTACAGCAAAGAGTAGTCATATATGGGAAAGAATAAGTTTTTATTATTTGTTGGTTAGTTGTGCAACTATGATTGTGTAGGACTTATATGTAGTAAAGCATACTTTGTGGCCAACATAGAAATGACATTTTATAATAAGAAGTTGAGAAAACTATCAATGTCTTATATATCATTCACCTATAAGGTTGTCTTGAGCATATACACACACTTTTTCTCCAACAATGACAGAAAGAAATTTATATATACTTGAGCTAGAAAGTAATCAGTGTAAAAGTGGAATTCTCTCCCTACTTGAGTAGTTTAAATAAACACTAGACTTATTTTCATTAATAAAAAGAAAAAGATACTAGAAATGCTTTTGAGAACCATGTGTTTTCTTTTGGATTAACTATTAAGTTACAGCTGTATGAAAAGCTTTTCTCTTAGAGTACATATTTGTAATGATTAACATGGCTATTATAGAAAGATAATGCCATGAAGGATTCTAATGGCATGGAGTGTCCCATTTCTAAGCTACATCAGGAGCATTTAACTTCATGAATTTGGGGAGTTGTTGTGTTAATCATAGATTTAATGCCTTTTAATAAAATTAATATTAGCATAGAAAAAGTTTTATTTAGGGTTTACTTATTTATCTTTATCCTCCAAACAGTCTCAAAGAAATTAAAGTAAAAAGATTGAAGATCTTTTATTAAAGGTTGAGATTGACATCTTTTAGGAGTGCTTTGATTAATTGATAAAAAAATTCTTCATTTCTTTACTTAATAAATTATAAGATTTAAAAATATTTATAAAGGAATATTGTTGTTTCATGGCTATAATATTGTTTACTATTATTAGCATAGTAACTATTGAATTAATTTTAATCCAAACCACTCACTCCTGTATATAAGCTAGGGGTTTTGGGTTAATCGAATACACTTCTATATTCCATGCACCTACATTAGTGGAGATGAAGAGCAACTTTAATTCTCCTTAAGAAGTGCTTAAATTTGTGTATTTGGTTTAGCTTTTGCATTGTCTAAATTTCTCTTATTCTTGTAGCTTTTCCATTTCTTCTCTTTTGTTTTTCTTATTTTCAATCATCTTTATGGCAGAGTAGAATACTCCTCCTTTGCAGAATCATCTTACTCTTTTGACTCTATAATAACAATTGATGCAATTGCTCAAAATGCTATACAGTTGCAATTCAATAATCAAACTTAGTTGATAGTAATATTTATGGTGTATGGTGCAACTTCTCTTGTTTTTTATGCCAATCCTCACATTCGGCCAAATTTCTTCAGTGGGAATCTTGAGGATGATGCATACAATTGGTTTGATCACTTTATGATGATTGATGATGCTTAGCATTGATGTGAGTTTCCCACATGTCTCAAGAGATGACATTGTAATGGTACAATGGTTTAAGTGTAACCACTAAATTGGAGCTTTCTCCCTAATATGTAGAACTAATATTTCAGAGTGAATCAAGTTAGGATTGTTGTGCTCTGTACTTCATCAAGATTTTATGAGACTTGTGCATGCACTTGCCCCAACTACTCTTGACTATGCTCTTTACCTAGCACAATACTATGAGACATTACCTCTCCCACTTATAGTTGTACATACTTCAGCTTTACTTCCCATAGGAGATGCTCTTGTTTCAATAGAGCTGGACGATGTTGCAAAGACAAAGGCAAGGATATGGGTGTGGTTGTGATATTTGTTGTTGAGTGTGTGATGATGTTAGCCATATATATTAGAGTTTTTAATGCTTTCTGAATTGGCACTATCTATTTACTGGGTTAAGGCCTTGGTATTAACAATATCATGTTAATACTATTGCAATGGAAGGTTTTGATATAGAGATTTTTTAGGAATAAGGAGTCATCTGAGTCTTTCTGTGAATAAATCAATGACCTCTCCATCCTTTTAGGAGTATAATTCACTTGGCATTAGTTCATTTAGTGTTCTTTTTTCAAACTCATTTTTATAAAAAAAGGTCCCTTGTATTATTTAGTTAATATAAGTTTAAATTTATCTTCTATTACTCAACACATGTTGTCATTTATAGTTGCATCATGTGGTAGAGTTAGTTTTCATTCTCTATAGTAATGGTTATACATATACACATATCTTTTTATTTTAGATTAAACTTAAAATATTTACTATAATTTTTTAAAATATTATTAATTATAAAAATTCTGTCTTGTAGAGCTGCAGTCAAGAGGAAAGTGGTGTGAAACCCAAGTTTCAAAGCCCTAGGCCACTGAACAAAAGAGTAGTGCCAAACTCCCAATCATGGAGCCAAAGAGTAATGGCACTGGAGTACAGAACAACTCCTGAGCATATAGCCCAAGAATAGGAGCACAGAGCAACTTAGAATAGTCCTAGAGTGACTAGCATCCTAATGCCAGGACCAACACACAAAACAGAGCCAAACAGAGTTTAGTGCTATTTCAGTATACCAGTAGCCTAACACAAGGATATAGGTACTCCACCGACTAGCATAGAATGGAAATTGAACTTAGACGCAAGACAGATGCAGAACAAAGATAGGCACGCAAACGGGAGCTAAACTATACCTCAAGTTGGTCGGCCATGCTCGATGTACCCACTATCCCTACTATACATTTAGAACCCCCTATAGCCCCCCCTCCCTTTGAGGAACATATGCTTTGGGCTTTCACCCCAAGCCTCCTTTAGTACCAGAAGTTAGTCTCTGGGACAATGTAAATATGATCATGGGATGAGATTTAGATATATTATCACCATGGATTTTTGGAACTTTGGGGGATAAATGGGGATAAAATAGCCACTAAGGGCTCTCTCATCAAGTAATTGCCCCTTTTCTAGTTGGCTTAAGGGGAGAGAGATAAAGTGCGCTACATTTGGTATCGGAGCAAATGACACGGGTTCGATTCCCATTGATTAGTGGCTACTTACAAATATAATATATCCTTGAACAAGGTATATTCCTACTCCTAAATTTGAAATTGTATGTATTAGGCATCTATGCGTACGTCCTTCCTTTTATATAGAGTATCCACGGACAAAGGTATTTACCGTTGGACTGCGGTACGGGTGGATGACTAGTTGCCTCACATGAAATAGCTAGTCTACACAATAGAAAGATTAGTAGATTCAGTGCAGAAATGGAGGTGTTGATTCCCCTACTGAGTCAATGAGGACATTGACATCTCTAAAGGGGGGGTGAGTGTAGCGCATGTGATCATGGGATAAGATTTGGATATACTGTCACCATTAATCTTTGGAACCTTGGGGGATAAATGGGGATAAAATAGCCACTAAGGGCTCTCTCATCAAGCAATGCCCCTTTTCCAGTTGGCTTAAGGGGAGAGAGATAAAATGCATTACAAATAAGCTCAAAACTTACTAAATATGAAATGTCTCCAGTTGGCTTAAGGGGAGAGAGACAAGGTGCGCTATAGACAAGCTTAAAACTTACGACATATGGAATGTCCCTAGATTACAAATTTGGACATGAACAAACACCATTATGTTCAGGACAATCGCTACATTCTATAGATATGCCAAATGAACAAATCTAGACACTTTCCATAAATAGCATTTGGGACCGGAATGAGATTAACACAAAAGGCATGATAACAGTAAAGGTGTTTGGCAGATATGGTAACCTATCAGGTAGCGATATTGAGGGACTAGTCTCAATACACAAGAGTTCTTATCAAGCCAGTGCAAAACAGAGCAAAAAAGAATTAACAAGCCGGGCCAAGTATGTTTGGCTAAATAGACATTTAGGAATTCCTTCCTTATGCTTGTCTGGCCAAGTACAAATGAAAAGTTTAATTTACTAACACTTGAACAAAAGGGACTAATAAAAGGTCTAGCAATACCGACCTTCTACCCTTATGGTAGTAGGGAAAGAGTGTGTGAAAGGACTAACCGACAGGTAACTTTTGATACCCGAAGTCATATTTACGATTCTTGTCTAAAATTATATAATAATGCCATAATTATTTTAAAATATTTAATTTTTTTCAAAATTAAATTAAAAACTTAAGGTTGTGAGGGCCAAGTGTACGGCTACGATGCCGTATACTAATATTAGCGTAGTGGATTTTGGTAGCCGTCGGATTGGTTTCAATCCGGACCACTCACTCCTGTATATAAGCTAGGGTTTTTGGGCTAATTGATATGCACATTTCTGTATTCCCTTTCCATATTCCATGCACTCACATTGGTGGAGATGAGGGGCACCTTTGATTGTCCCTGGGGAGTGCTTGGATTTGGGATTTCGGTTTAGATCTAGCTTTTGCATCGTCTAGATCTAGCTTTTTCTATTTCCTTTTTTTTGTTCTTTCCTTTCAGGATTTTGGTTTCAATCTAGCTTTTTGCATTGTCTAGATCTACCATTTCTTTCCAGCTTTTTTGTTGTTTCTCTTCTTTTGCTCTTTCTTTTTCGTTCATCTTCATGGCCGATCCGCAATCTCCTCCTTTGACTCTAGAGCAGCAGTTGGTTCAATTGCTTAATGCTATGCGCTTGCAATTGAACAACCAAACTCAGTTGATGGCAGCATTCACGGCACGTGGTACAACTCCTCCTACTCTTGGTGCCAATCCTCGCGTTCGGCTGGAGTTCTTTCGCGGGAATTCTGGGGATGACGTGTACCATTGGTTCGATCAGTTTATGGTGATTGCCACATATCATTCTTGGGATGATGCTCGACGGTTGCGTGAGTTTCCCACGTGTCTCCAAGGGACGGCGTTGCAGTGGTACAATGGTTTGAGCGCAGCTACTCGTGGGGATTGGAGTGTTCTCCCGGACGTCTTCAAACGCGCCTTCGAACATGCCGATGATTGTGATGATGCTTTCCAACAATTGCATCGTCTTCGCCAAGGGCCATCGGAGTTGGTGATGCAATTTGGCGTTCGTTTCCGAAGTCTTTTGCTTCGTGCGGAGCCAAATATGTCGGAGCGGATCAAGCTAGGAATGTTGTGGCCAGCACTTCGTCAAGATCTTGTCGGACTTGTGCATGCACTTGCTCCTGCCACCCTTGACGATGCTCTTCGCTTGGCACAACGTTATGAGACGTCGCCTCTTCCACTTCTCGCTGCACGTCCTTCCGCTCCACTTCCTATGGGTGATGGTCCTGTTCCAATGGAGGTTGATGCTGCTGCTGCTCGAGTCCAAGGACAAGCGCGAGGACGTGGTGGTGGCCGTGATGTTCGCTGCTGGGCGTGTGATGAAGTTGGTCATACTTATCGGCGTTGCCGTCGTTTTCCGGATTGGCGACCTCCATTTCCTGGGTGGAGACCTTGGCGTCAGCAATGTACCCTGGGTGCTGCTGCAGTGGAAGGTCTGGACACCGAGATGCATCCGGGAAACGAGGAGTCGCGCGAGTAACGGAGGGACCTTGCGCGAATAAATCAGTGACCCCTCCATCTTTCTTTCGGGAGTATCATCAAGGGGTTCACTCGGCACCAGTTCATCTAGTGTTTACTTTCCAAGCTCGTTTTTATAACAAGAAGTCTCTTATTATTCTCTCCGTGTTGGTTGATACAGGTTCAAGTTTATCTTCTATTGCTCGACCTGTTGCCACACGTTGTCGTCTACACTTGCGTCGTGCGGCAGAATCAGTTTTCATTCTTTATGGCAACGGCCGTACACATGCATGTGCACGGGATGAGGTGGACCTGGTTGTGCGTGTGGGCGATCTCGAGCTTGAGTTGCAATCGTTGTGGGTGGTGCCGAGTCAAGCTTTTGACCTCATTCTTGGTATGGATTGGTTGCAACGCAATCATGCCAAGTGTGACTTTGAGGCTTCTCCCCCTTGTCTCATACTTCCTTATGTTTCATCCATTCCTCTCACTTCCATACCTCTTCGTCCCTCTACTTCTACTTCTGCTTCCATTACTTTTGTTTCCCCACTCTTTCCTTCTGTGTTTCCATCTTGTTCTGCTTTTCCCTTTTCCGATCCCTCCGACGATCTTTGTGTTGCAGCAGTTGACCGGCTCATGAAGGAGTATTCTGATCTCTTTGAATTTGACCTATCGTCTGGGGCCAAGATTGCCACACGTCATCCAATTCCTACCGGGGATGCTCGTCCAATCAAGGTTCCTGTTCGTCGTCGGTCACCTAAGGAGATTAAAATTTTACGAGCAAATGTCAAGGAAATGCTGGAAAAGGGTGTTATTCGGAAGTCGCGGAGTCCTTGGGCATGTGAACCTCATCTTGTGACGAAGCCTGATGGGAGTATTCGTTTCTGCATCGACTATCGTCTGTTAAACAAAGTGACGATCCCAGATGTGTATCCTCTTCCTCACACTGCTGATCTCTTGGATCGTTTGGGGCGAAGTCGTTGGTTCACCAAGCTAGATCTTGCTTCTGGGTATTGGCAAGTACCGATGGCCGAAGAAGATATTCCTAAGACTGCTTTTCGTACACCATTTGGTTTGTACGAGTTTTTGGTGATGCCGTTTGGTTTGAACAATGCTCCAGCAACTTTCTAGCGGATGATGGACGAGGTTCTTTGCGATATGCCGGAGGTGACTGCTGACTTCATTGATGATGTCTTGATCCACTCGGAGGGGACATGGGAGAAGCACGTTCGTGATGTTTGTAAAGTGTTGGATCGGCTACACGACATTGGTTTAAAGCTGAAGCGGTCAAAGTGCGTGTTTGGGTCCAAGGACACAACTTATCTTGGGTACTGTATTTCTCGTGAGGGTTTGCAAGTTGATCCTGACAAACTTGTGGCTATTCTAAAGTTCCCTACTCCGAAGTGTGTGAATGATGTGCAGCGCTTTTTGGGTAAGGTGCAGTATCTCGGTCGTTTTGTGGATCATCTTTCCGATCGCACTACACCATTGCGAGCGTTGCTGAAGTCATCAACGTCATCTTTCATCTGGTCTCCGGATTGTGAGTGAGTGTTCGTGAATCTCAAAGAGCTGTTGACGACTCCTCCAGTTTTGGCATATCCTAACTACACTCGACCTTTTATTTTGCGCATGGATGCTTCTGACATTGGTCTTGGAAGTGTGTTGATGCAAGAGAGCTCGAGTGTGCCTGGTCAGAGCCATCCCATTGCATACATAAGCCGTACATTACAACCAGCGGAGATGAATTACTCCACGACGAAGAAGGAGTGTTTAGCAGCAGTCTGGGGTTTCGAGAAACTTCATGCATATCTACATGGTTCTCGGACGTTACTTGAAGGTGACCATGCTGCTGTTACTTCATTATTGAAGCGGAAGAACCTGGTTGGTCGTACGGCTCGATGGGCTTTGAAGCTTCAGATATATGATTTCGATGTTGTTCATCGCCCAGGGAGTTCTATGGCTGATGCTGATGCCCTTTCTCGAGCTCCTCTTCCTTCTCCACTCACTTCTCATCATTCTGACGAACCTGTTATTCCAGCATCTGTGGATTTTCTAGATGAGGATTCTGTGCCGTCGGCGGTTGCTGTCCTTGACGTTCAGTGTCCACAGGGTGCAGAGCAAGATCTGCCTTCTCTTGAGGAGGTTCGCGAGGCTCAAAAGATTGAGCCGTGGATTCGAAGGCTTCGAGATGGGTTTAAGAATCCTGCATCACTTGCTGATGACTTGCCTTTCCGGCATTTACATTCTCAATATCGCCTTGAAAATGGCCTTCTTTATTTTGTGGGGACGGATCCTGATGATCATTTACGACTGGTGGTACCTTCGGTGTTTATTCCACGGTTTCTCCATGCCTACCATGATTCTCCTGTTCTAGGTGGGCATATGGGACACCGTCGTATCATCGAGAAGCTGTGCAGGTCTTTCTATTGGCTGGAGATGCGACGTGATATTATCCGGTATGTGCGTAGCTGCGTTTGGTGCCAAGCTCGTAATACTCCCCCTTGTGCTGCGGAAGGACGGTTGGAGTCAATTGCAGTTTCCCGTCCGTTTGAGTTGGTGGCGTTTGATCTTATGGGACCTTTTCCACAATCGACTACTTGCAATGAGTATGTTATTATTGCTTCTGACTACTTGACTCGTTGGGTGGAAGTTGGTGCTCTTGCTAGTGACTCTGCAACTGTTGTTGGATACTTCCTCCTCAATCGAGTGGTGTTCCAGCATTCTTGTCTAGAGCGGATTCTTTCGGATAATGGTCCTGCATTTATGGCTGAGGTATTTCATGTTTTGACATCTTGGTTGGGGATACACCACACTTTTACGAGTGCTTATCATCCACAATTAGACGGTTTGGTGGAACGGCTCGTTCGGACATTCAAAGGGATGATTTTAAAGTATGTGAACTTTCAGCATTCAGATTGGGATGGTTATTTGCCGTCTCTTCGGTATGCCTATGTCACAGGGGTGCAGAGTTCTATTGGTGCTTCACCATATAAACTTCTATATGGTCATGATCCAATATTACCAACAAAGTTGGGTTTACCTTCGCGATTGCCACGAGCTCCTGATGCTAGGTCATGGGATCAATATTTGACAAGCATTCTTCCACTTGTCCGAGCAGAGTCTGCCGAACAATTAGGCCGCGTACAAGTGGGACAACAACGGCGCTACAACTCCCATCATCGTCCACCTATGGAGTACAAAGTGGATGATTTGGTGTTAGTCCGTTTTCCCCATCTTACGGTACATGGTTTATCTAAGGGGCTCCTTGCGCAGTGGAAAGGACCGTATCAGGTGTTGTGGCAAGTTGGACCGCAAGTTTATGAGGTTCGGCATGACGTTCAGCAGGCCGATCCTCTGGAGATTGTGCATGTGCAACAGTTAAAACGCTTCATACAAAGGGATCAGGAGCAGTTAATATCGTCTACAGATCCGCCGATGCCTCCTCCTGACGTTCCTCCAGATCCCGGCCCATCTACAAGAGAACCCTAACGGCCTTCCATTATTCCGAGAGGAGGGGATGATGTGAGGGCCAAGTGTACGGCTACGATGCCGTATACTAATATTAGCGTAATGGATTTTGGTAGCTGTCGGATTGGTTTCAATCCGGACCACTCGCTCCTGTATATAAGCTAGGGTTTTTGGGCTAATTGATATGTACATTTCTGTATTCCCTTTCCATATTCCATGCACTCACAAGGTAATATATTATCATTATGTTTTATGATAACATTCTAATTAATATTTTTTTTTTAATAATATAAATATTATTTTATAAATTAATATATTTCAAATGATTTTATAAATCTATACTTTACTTTCTTATAAACTTTATTACTCTTAAATCATATTGGGCTTTCAAAGAATTCTTTCTTTATATTTAGTAAAGTTTAGTCCAACTGGGATAGAAAAATTATATAACCATTTATATTCTATTATTTTAGTGGTGTTAGTAGCTTTTCAATAACATTAATAGAATTATTTAAAAATAGCCCAACCGTTTATGATCAGATAAAATTATACAATCACAAGGTTATTTGATCAAAGAAAAGCATATATGGAACTTACCTAAACTACATATATATTTTAAATATAAAAAATATAAACATTTATATATAACATTATATTTTCATCATTTTAGAATGAAAGTTTTGGAATTGCACAATGCTAAAAGATTTTAGACTTATATGTTATAATTTATTTTAAAAATTTCAAGCATTTTAATCTTTGATACTACATTTTTCCTAATATTTATATTCATGCATTTTGAGAGTAATATTTAAAATTAGAAATATATATCATAAATATAAATATCATAAAAATTCTTTTTGTATTTTTTTTATATAGAGAGAATCCTAGTATGAATTAAGGTTGTTAGCTCTCTATATTCATGTATTTATATTTAAAATTAAGGATTTATGACACCCTTATAAATGCTAAAATTTAATAATGATAAATGTTTTAAACTATACTGAGGGTTTGATGATATATAATATTTTCTTTATGCTAAAACTATAATATATCACAATAACATTAATGGTATTTAGATAGGTTTATTATAATTTAATTGCAATTGATGATAGATCAACTATTTTTATATGGTCCATATACTAATGTATATTTATATCTTATTATGTTTTTCCTATATAAATGCAATGTATGATAAATTGTTAGAAAATGTATGATATTACATAAACCTTAGACTATATCTTACCCAATTGAAAACTCAATGTGTTTAATTTCAGTTATGTTTGCATTAATAAATACCATAAGATTAATGCTAGAAAACTTATTTTACACAAGAAATATCTAGAACTAGTAACTCCTCTATTTTAATTTAGAATATATCATCTTTAATAGACACTATTTCCTTATATTGTACTTCAAATTATTTTATGAGTTTTTGCGTTTTATTTAGTATTTTGTAAAACAATTTTATAATAAATTCTCTTTAAGTAAGTTATAATTTTAGTTATAGATATTTTTTAATATTTTTCATATTTTTATTCGATGTCCTCTCCCTTCATAATATATATATTGATACTTTTTAAATTACTGTTTAAAAGTTAAAGTATTTTACTATATATCATGAACATTATTTCTCTATATGTTTTTATATAGAGAGAATGCTATTATTAGAGCAAATTATTACCTCTGTTTCAGTTATTTTTATATAGATTCACATCATAACAATGTTATTGAGGCTAGAATTTTCCAATGATTAATCTTTTACTCTGATATTAAGGTATTGATGATTCACATTCTTTTTTTTTTAACCAAAACATGCCAGAAAATTTAAGAAATGTCCATAGGTTGATTTAATAATTATAAAAGTATAAGTGATGATGAATCACATTTTTCAAGATGGTAGCCTTTTGTATTATATCTAATGTTGTCTTGATAATAATTTTACCTAATTGTCATTATATTTATCTATATGTTTTCCATGTATCAATGCAAAAATTATTAGTGTATATAACAGTATTCTAACGTTATGATATTGCAGAAATCTTAAACTATATCTGAGCTTACAGAAAACTCAATATGATTAGATTCATTGATGAATGTGTAATAAGTATCATAAGATTATTGATAAAAGTATATTTACAAGATAAAATAGCTGGAGCTATTCAATTTCTCTATTTTAAGTTATAAAATATATCATTTTCTAGAGTCACTACTTTATTTATTTTTAACTTTATAGAATATCTTTTATTGTTTGTACTATATACCATTTTGTACAACAAAACTATATTGAATTTTAATAATGAGATATTGAATCAATCAAATACTCTTTGTTCTATAAAGCTTTTGTAGTATAGAATAAAGAGTATTTTATTAATTGAATACTACAATATTAAAGTTAAACATATTTTTCTTGTAAAAGTAAAGTTAAATAACTAAAATAGTGATTATAGAAAATTTTATATTTCATAATTTAAAATGGAAGTGTAACGCATGTGATTATAGGATGAGATTTAGATATACTGTCACTGTGGATCCTTAGAACATTGGGGGATAAAGTGCGTTACATGTGGTATCGGAACATATGGGACGAACACCATTGTGTTTAGAACAATCTTTACATTCCATAAATATGCTAAATGAGCAAATCTAGACACTTTCCATAAATAGCATTTGGGACCAGAATGAGATTAACACAAAGGGCATGATAGTGAGAGTGTTTGGCAGCTATCATTTAGCGAATATTGAGGGACCAAACTCAATATTGCGAGGGTTCTTGATACTAGCAAGTGCAAGCCAATGACACAAATTTCTCAAATTAGGTCGAGTATGCTCAGCAAAAAACACATAAGGTTCCTACTTTATGTTTATCCAATTTAAGTGCTTGGTCATTGACTAGTTTCTCAACTAGCTCAAGTGGGAAATTAAGCTCCTACCATCATGATAGTAAAGAAAGAATATCCGAAAGGACTAGCCAATCCATGATCCATGTGCATCTAAGTACCATGATCCTGTGCATTATCATAAGAGAAAGCTTACATTGTTCATGAGTAAAATGACTCCCAACATGCAAAGATACATCCTATGCGTCTTGAAAGATGAATACAATCAAAAGCATCCAAAACGCAAACCTTGTAGGATGTAGGGAACTGAGATGGCTCAAATCTGGACAACTTCACATGCCAAAGCTGTTGAGTTTCCCTCGGCACGACAGCAAATATTTTTACAGCTCACTTCTCCATGTAGCATATCCTTCATAATAGTTTGATCCAAAGCCTGTACAAATCAGAAAGCTCTCTTATCACATCACATTCTGTGAAAAAAAAAAAAAAGTACTTTCAATGCAGCAAAGCCTTTGGCTTTGAGAACGCTCATGACAGGAGCTTGGATCTCCAAAACGCATTTGGAGTGATGCCTTCCACAAGAAGAAGAAAAGAAAGAAATTGCTAGAAAAGAATGGAAAATCTTTACCATTTGGTCATGTCAATTCTGGCACCCTTGCTCACAATGCCGATCGCCCTTGGCAAGTTTGAGCTTGGAATGCTTGCATGGCGACCTACCGGATTTCACATACTCAATGACAAAGCCCACCATCCAAGCATTACATTACATTATAGGCTATTTATAAAGGTCATGAGGGCCTACACAGGGCATCCAATCTGTAATTTGTGTAGGAGTGTCTTCACTTGAGCAGGTTGAGTGTCTGGTTGAGTTTCTATTACCTCTATCAAGAGTCTTCTTGCTTCATCTTCGGTTCTTTGGACGTTTTGAGTGCTTTCTCTGAGCCTATGTTGGTAATCAGTTACAGATTGAGAAAGCTCCACGTTTCTCTTGAGTATTGAGCTCCTTTGTAATTGCTGTAATTTTGCAATTTCTATGACAGCAATGCACAAATATCACTGACTTTCAGACTCTTGCATCATCAACGCCAGATTTTCCTTTGCAAATGTTGCATCTGCCTCATCTCGAGCGCATTCAACACGAGCTGAAGTAAGACTATGCCTGTGGAAAAAATGAGAATGACAATAGTCACCTTCAACTGTTTTCATTTGCTCCAGAGCAACATTGAGATGCCTACGACATTCATCTTAGAAGAGAAGGAGAGCTCATAAATTAACAAACCATTTGAAAGAAAACATCAAATTACATGCCTTACATCTCGTCCACCACCATCTAAAAATAAGGAACAAGAAATGTAAGAAGAAAGCTACAGAAAAGAAAACGAACATAAAGAACGTGCTCCAGGTGCTACTATGAATGTAGAACAAATTCCTCACTTCTTCATAGAGTCTTTTATAACCTGGATACAAAATATGTATAGACCTCTCGAGACAAAAAAGAAACTTACAGTTCCCTGAAGCGATTCAATAATTTGAGCCTGCTCCTCAGCCCTTTTCAGCACCATGGCTAGATGCTTCACCTTCTACCTTTTAGGCGAAACTTAAATTCTTCCTAAAACAAAACCATCACAAAGGCACATTTTGAGCTCCAGTCATTTACTCTCAGTTCTTGCATTTTGTATCCACCAGAACATGTGCAAGGGCATGAAGCTTGGTGTTGAGCCATGGATATCCTTGAACATCAACTGTAGGAAAAAAGTATCATACGATGCAATAAATGAAACTTTCGTCCATAAAATTAAAGTGCCACTCAAGCAATGGCTGCAGAAACAGCATCATATCTAGGGGGAAGAAAATAGAAGAAATACAATATGGGGTTTCTTGAATTCTTGTTTACAGCTAATCTATATGCAATTGCAAGATCTCAATGCCTGCAGGGAAGGGAAAAAATCAAGAGGACAGAGAGAGATGTCAGTACTTTATGGATCTGTGTGGTTGACTGGTTCCACAGAAACATTGCTCTGCAATGAAGACCTCATCAAACATGATAATTAAATATTTAGTTTCTATCTAAGCCAGCAGAGCTGGATTCCTTGCTAGTCTTATGTTAAGGTTCTGGGGTGCCTCATTTAACTGGGGAGCTTAACTTAACAAGAATAGAACCTAGGCTCACAGTGCATAGCTCTTTGTCAAAGCAGGTGGCTAGGCTGCAAGGCTTTTCTCGCTACACAAAATCGAAAGTGCCTTCAGGAATTTGTCTCAGCATCTCAAAAGAGAGCAGCCACAAACATCACCTATGACATTTACGAAACTCCAAAAATGTTTTCTTTTATAATCAAAGACATAGATGTATCAACCAGGTTGAGGTGGAACAACAGCAGCAGGAGCAGTGGTGTCGGCAGTGGCAGCAGCATCAGCCGCCCTTAGTGCTGCTTGCTGTTTAAGAATATAACGAGGAACAAAGCCTTTCTTTGAGAATGGAGTTGTGTGCATAGCTTCCAGATAGGCAGCAGCAAACTGCGTAAGTTCACAAGTTCGCCTCGGAAACTCGAAAGCTGTCTTTGGCTTCACCTGATGAAATTATCTATTGACAAAACAAAAACTATATCTAATATATCAGTACCAATGGCATGTTGGCCCACCCATACTCTTGAGCATAAGTAAGTGGGACTTCATATTTTTCTGGAGGAACCAGGTCCAGATTCTTAATGGGATACAAGTCCTCAAGCAGCTGCTTTGCATCCTTAAACTCCTCTTTGGAAACTGATCACAATCACCGATTAAGCTGTAACTAGCACGGTCAAACGCCACTTTGACTTTTTGAGATGGAGGTTGAGGAGTGGTACCCCGCACAGAAGGAACGACTCGTGTTGGTTTCTCGGTAATGGGTACAGCTGCACATGCATTATCAATTTAACCATGCAATGAGTAAGATATGCAACGTACTTGTTAAAGGGTTGATTGTGAACTCTCCAACGTTGACTTCATTAGAATCCAATTTCTTACAGAACTCTCTCCACACTGCATTCTGCGCTACTTCGTCAATGTTGGTAGGAAACCTCTGAAAGACATGTTCCTTCTTCTTTCCACCGGTTTTGGAATGCGGCAAGCCCGATGATTTTGGTCGTTCTACTATGTCACCCATGGCTTCCTAATGAATGCCAACACCAGCATCCCAAAAACAAACCATCGAGTGCCCGTACGAAGCGAGCCGGCCGAACTGCCACGTCGCTCCACCTGGCACATACACGTGTCTACTCAGGAGTGAAATCACTTTGCCAATGTAGAACAGCTGCATTGAAAGCGGAACTTAAAGTCAAAGAACGGAATTCCATCCGGTTTTTCTTGTCTTGTCTCTTGTATCTAGGTGAGCGGTTCATGTGATTTTAAATGCTAGTTGTTTCTTAAAATGAGTTGGTTCTACAATGGCATCCAGTCAGAGTAACATTGTAAACTATATGACGCCAGATAGAGACTGTCTGGGAGCTGCTGCTATTCACGCTGTGAACAGTCATCCAGCTCCATGCCCTCGTATTCTTTACCACTGTTTATACTCTTTGCAACTGTCCACAATTGCCTGTATGCTTTTGTACCCCATATGACGGGTCTTGTTGTCCTAGCCAGGGAGCTTGTTTCTTCAATGCCACTAGCAGCGCGTTCTAGCATTTTCATCTGCAGTTGCATCTTGAAAGCTCGTTCCTTTTCAGCCCCTTGTGACTTGAGCTCTCGCAAAGTTTGTTTATGCACTTTTGCCTCCAATTCTGGATCTTTTTCGTTTCTAGCCTCCTTTATTGGACAAGGTGCAGAGACTCCCAAGCTTAAAGGGCTTTCCTTAATGTCCATATCCATTATGTCGCATTGCGATGAATTCGTAGTTTGGCTCATGATGTCATCCAGATCAGTGTTGGCATAGTCTCTCTTCAAATATCCTACATCTGCAGCGGGGCTTTCCAGGTCGATTCTTTTTTTCTTACATGCTTGCCCTTCATTAATCCACGCATCTGTTTCTTTCTCAATCTTGCAAGCGTCATCTAGTTGCTGGTGTTCTGCGGCTGCTCCAGTGCGTGCCCTTCGAATCATTTCCTGGAAAGCTATGCATGAAGGTATCTAAAGTAAAGCCTTGTGAGACTTCAGATAATCATGCCTTGATGGTGATAAGCTCTTTGATCAGCTTCCTCTTTCTTAATCATTTCACGCATCATCGTCTCTCCCTGCAATAATTTATTAAAGTTGAAAACATTACCAAACGCAGTGCACCTCTGCACCACCTTCCAGCCATGCATATGCCAAGCGGCGCTCTCTTTCAAACACAGGAGAGTCGTCGAAATAGTTTAGCTGTCCAAATTTAAGTTTGTCTAATATAAAGTATTTTTTGACTTCAAAGCTTACTGATGGCATGCATGCTATTGTCGACTTTCTATAGCACCATATTTTAGTCATTACAGGGTTTCCGCAAAGTCTCAAAAGATTTAGGGGCATCGATCTTAATGCCTACAGGTTAAAACATTGTTTTTTTCTCCATGGTGCATTTGAAATGAAAGAAAACCTTAATTGCTTCTTCATCTTCAATTTTGTTCTTCGATATGTCCAAAGACGTTAAAGTGGGACACCCCTGCGACCTAATAATTGATGACAAATATTTATCAGGCATCCTTACTAGAAGATGCTCAACGTCTGCCTTGCTCTGAATTCGATTCCCAGAAAGATTGAGCTGGCGTAGAGATATGCAGCAGGAGAGACCTTGAACTGTCTTAATCTGCAAACGGAAGACTACCATTATGTGTAAACAGTTTATCCAAAGATAGATTGACCTGATTGTCAGCCAAATCCAATGTCTCAAGCAGCCTGAGACTGTCCAAACCGGACACATGATCTACCAGATTCTATTTATTCATAAACCAGAAAGACCATCAATTAAAGTAGCACAAATGGTACTTGATTTATATAGAGGCATCGAAGTTCTTTCAAGTTTTCTAATCCTTCAATCCTTGAAATAGCTGCATTCTTTTGAACTCGTTAAGGAACAACAAGGCTGCAAATGCTACCGTTTGATTCCAGATATAAGGTTTTTAAACCGGTGTACTTTTCCAGGCTCTTTATTTCTATTATGCCCTGTAAAGCTAGAAAACAATTATCACAATTGTTCGTAGAATATCATTGAAACCTTTTGTTGTAAATGGAGCACGTCATTTAACTCTGGACAGCTCGAATACCTACATAACACAGTCATTAGCACAAGCGTCACAGAGAAAAGCTCGCTTACAATCTGAGATCCCTACAGAGCTTTTTTAAAGACTCTGGAGTCATATCAAAACCCATTCTGTTCGGATGTAATGCCCTAGCATCAATCCAGTATATTCCATTGTTTGAATACTCATAACTACCTGAAAACTACCAAATAGCTGCTCAGCTGGAAGGATTTTTGAAAAGAAAAATTACATTGGCCCTTAAAATGATTTATAGCCTTAGAAAGAATTTGTGAGAAAAAGGAAGAAGATAAGAAGAGCCTGGCCCTTCACGGCCAGTTAAGTTGATCTCACGGTTGCTAATGGTTGGATCTAGATTAGTTCCTAGCAAGAATTTTATTGTGACATCTACGTGGCTGATGTGGCCTGTGTTATTGCTTATGTGGTACAAACAAATTCTCCAGGTGTACTAATCTAATAAAAATGTGCCACGTGTCACTTAACAGGCTTGTACCTGCCCTCGGACAGTCAAGGGGCATGTGTGCCCCCGTTGACCGCATGAACATACGCACTGGGCTTGCGCCCGGCTCACCATGTTCCTGGCGGTAATGGACTTGCACAGCCCCTTAACCTCTTTATGATGTACCATGCTGGAGCTTTTGAGCTGTGTAACACACAACATGCGAGGACGCTGCAGTCTAATCTGATCCATGGAAATTTCAAATCGTGAATGCTTAGATTTTTTTTGTTTTGCAATAGCCTTATTAGAAAGCAGGAAACAATTTGGCTAAAGAAGAATGGAGCCTGACGACTTTGACAACCAGTGTAATTGCCAAGAGGTGTGCCTCTTTCTTCCACGATCAAACTTCATTAACATCAGCCAAACTCTGATCTGTTCCACTCAGTAGCAATGAGTTCTAGCGATATGTATGGTTGCATTGCAGTCTGAGAACGAAAAAGTGAGAGTTTGGAGGGTTGATGTGTTCAAGAAACCAATCAAAACTAGTACCTATACACCTGTAACAAGCTGCCGCAATAATGATGAATCTGTTGGGATATCACATGAAAGTGAGGTATAGTCCCCTTTTGAATATTACTACGATTATATTAGGCCGCAAGTACAGAAAGTTGGAGAGTTTAAAATTGTCAGAGTTCCCCCTGAATCATCTGCATCAGATGAATACCACGAGGTTGACCTCTTTGTGCAAAATTTCCAATTTTATACTATCTGACTTTTTCCAAATGCAGAAAGATATTGAAAGGCATTTTGAGAGACTGGAAGAACAAGAAAGCGTCGAATTTATCAAGACATTGCACGAGGCATACGAAGCTGCTACTGAACAGCAACAACAAGATAGGCAGGAAATGGCCGCTCTAGAGGAAGTAATCCTTATGTTTACTAATCAAAATTCAGATGACATGAAGAACGTGCTCAAGGTATAAAATATCACAAAGCTTATGCCAGAATCTTTCTCGTTTCATTGTCAGAAAATTTATTCTCAAAAGGAAGAAGGGAAAAGTATGGCTGGTGCTTTAGCCGGGTTTTTCCAGAAACAGTTGCAAGAGTTGATTTCTAAGCATGAACTTCACGTACAGGAGCTGCAAACCAATCTTGCCAGCTGGATGCAACAGTATTATCATTCCGTCTTTGCATTTGTGATACTTTTCACATTCGAATTAAAACCAGGTGTGAGGAACTGAAAAACGGAGACAGCAAGAAGGTGCGCTTTTTCATTCAGGAAATGATGCTAGCATATTTATGTTCTAATTTCAGGAGGAACAAGAAGAGACTATGAGCACTTTTGTGGCAAAACTACACAAACAGCTGGGTAATATTATCTCAGCACCCATGAACAGAAGTGTAACGAGCTGGTTACAGGAGCTAAAAACATTAAATTACAAAAGCTGAACAACGTTGTTCATCAGCTGGAAAAAAAAATAGCATCCCTCACAAAAATGAACTCTTTAGAAGAACGGCAGGCATTAAATTATCAGCAACTTAAACAGCAAAATAAACTACTACAAGAAGAAATAACAGCTCTGAAGCAACAAAAACATCAGCTGCTGTCTGAGATATCCAGGTGCCGGGAGCTGAAGTCTGCAAGCACCTTGCAGGTGTTCCAAATAAATCTATGCACGTCTAACCACATGTTAAAAATAACAGATAAAAGAGATACAAGATCAGCTTCAACGGGAACGTGACAGGATGAAAAAGGTGTTAAAACAGCTCAAAAAATATGAAAGAGAAAGAGCTCATGGGAGCACTGAAAGCTCGTCGTCCTCGTCTAGAGAACGTTCCAAAGCTGAACTTGAAATTCACACCAGTCATTTAAATGCGAAACTCGCCAAGGTAGAACAGCAAGTGAAAGAAATTAGTAAGAAGGACGTTCGTGACAAAGTTACAGACATTGAGAGCGCTTTTCTGCAAAGTCTTGAAAGTAATAGCATCAGCAACAGTTTGGATGCTACAAATACATTGACTACAAAAGACTGCGCTGACACAAATACAAGTATAGATAGTACAAAAAACACCAAAAGAAACAGTTCTCTTGCTCTCACTGATGAAGGTAAACTAAAAGCTCAACAGGGCTTGGAAAGCCTCAAATCAAAACTTAGGCAGTATGAACATGACTTAGCAGCAAGTGAAATGGACAGACGCTTAGCAGGGCACGCTATGGCAGACCTTACAGAAAAATTAAAAAACTCAAAGCAACCATCTCCTCTAGAAGAATGCCTCAGAGTCCAAGAACTTGTCCGCCATCTGGAAGAGCTTCAATGCGAGAATCGTGATCTTCGGCATGATATAGCCGTAGACAAGGAGGAACATATTATGAAACTAGAAAACGAGCTGAAGAAACTAAGAACCATCGCAAATAAGAAGCCCATCCTTCCAGGTTCTGATTCCGGTTCTTCTACTAGTCAAGAAAATAAATTGACCGAGCTGGAGACCATTATAGCTGACAAAAATAAACAAATTCTCCAGTTAAGATTCGAAAAGGACGAAGCAAAGCGAAAAATGTTAGAAATTGAAACAAAATTTGATATTTTGTTTAAGGAATGGGTGGAGGAAAATTCTCGGAAACCTGAAGTGTCGAAACCAATTTTTGGAACACCCCAGAAGACTTCCAAAAAGGCACAGGGCTCAAAAATAGCGGAAATTGATAGCATAAAGAAAGAAAATGAGTTGCAGCTTTTTGTTTTTACACTAAAAAGAGTTGTCGACAAGCTCAGAAGAGAAAATTCAAGGCTTAGAAAATCTGGATTGGGTGAGACCCGGTATCAAAAGCTCCTCAAAGCGAACAAAGAGCTCAAGAACACTATTGATATTTTAAATTTTAAAATAGCAAACTATGTCAAAGTCAGTCCGCACATGCAGCTGCCGGTTTTAGAACAAACAGTGAAAGGTATGGCTATGAGATTTATCTTGTTTTACCTCGTTTACTTTTGGTTCATATGCTATAAAGGGCTGACTGAAGATGTAGAGACCTTAACGGATGTGAATGCTGAACTAATACACGTTTTACGACAAGTTGAGGATAAATATCCGAATGTTAGAAACGAGGTTAAGTTTATTTGTGTGTATTCAAACCGCTTAGTATTTATGCAGCAGATACGTTGCAAGGCAGGAGCTGCAAATTTGGCGAACCACTATTTTGTCAATAAAGCGAAGAAAAAGAGAATTCTACTCAAACAAAAGGGCGAAATTGAAAGGCTTCAGGACGAGCTGGGCAAAGCAATTCAGCTAAACAATGACTTGATTTATCAGATCGCAAAAAGAGAGGACGAACTAGATCTGGTTCATGGTAAACTATATGTCCAAAGTGTTGTTGGCGTTGAGGGAGTTAGGAAGGACCTTAATAAATCCCATAATCCACCAGAGCTTAAATCCCATGCTACAACAGTGATAAATAATGGATGTTTTGAGGTAATGCCTGGAGATTGTATTGCAAGAAGCGCCATTCAAACATTTGATGCCAGTATTGTTGATGAGATTGACGAGCTCAGACTGAAGCACCATAATCTTGCAGAGGTAAATTATTCAGACACCATTTTAGTCTGAATATGTGATTATTGTAGATTTGCAAGCACTATGAGGAGTTGCTTGTTGAGTACACACATCGCCTTCAGGTTCCATTTACGCCAGTGCGGCAGATACAGACAGCACAGTAAACAGCTCTATACACTTATTGCTGTCCAGCCTCCCTACCTAATTAAACATGCTGTTTCTAGTGGTAAGACTTAGCTGCTCATTATCATTCTAAATATTTTTAAAAAATCTGCTGTATTCTTCCATGTTTCTTATCGGGTAATGGAAACTGCCTCCTTGTTTCTTCTCAGGTAATGGAAAATGCCTTTTAAGCACTGTTAAGAGGCAGCCACAGCAAATTTCCCTTCCTACTGGTCCATGTAATGCTTAGTGTAAAACCGTAAGTATTTGAGCTGCAAGATGGCAGTAAAAAAGAGGCATTTGGATGTCATTCTTGGGTATGCTATATCTCTACAGTCAAAGAGTTATATGCATATATTCACTATATATGACTGTTTAATTATGCACAAAAAAGCCACTAATAGTCTTTTGAACCTGGATCTTCAAAGCCACTGCCACTTGAAATGAGGCATAGAGTTCCACGGACAAGTAGCTACCTCTGATTTTGCAACCTCCACTGTCCTTGGAAATTGGTCATACTATTTCCTTTCTGGTGAACTGTCACATTCAAAATATAGCGTTACTGTATTCACTCCACAGTGTCGCACTTTGCATAGAGGCACTATCCAAAAAGATATAGTTATACAATAGAACTATTACTATTAGTGGTTCTATGAGGGTATTTGACATCTTGATTGAACTAAGTTCATGCATTTTTAACATGATATACACATCACAAAGTGTAGCACATAATATATCACTATATATGACTGTTTGAACATAGTCCTGTGTATATCTCCACAGTCAAAAAGGTTGTTCAGTCACACCTGGGTATACTATACAAACGTACTTTGACACCACTTGGAAAGCAAAACAATGGCAGATCTTTTCTAGCATTAATGACTATTTACAAACAGAGAAAGATAGTAAATCCAAGAGAAATCCAAGAGAGCAATGCAGCTTTTGAGAAAGTAAACAAAAGAGTCTGATAGAGTTGAGTATGTCTGTCCCTCACTATCCAATCTTCTTGCCCAAACGAACAAGTAAAGATGTAATTTCAATTATAATTTCAGGACAAATCTGATCTGCTTGTTTTACAGCAACGCAGCTTCTATGAGCCAAGGCCAGAGGAAATAGCAGCCCGGTAAACCCATGGGTGCCTGTCATGACTTGATGCCCATTTGTCTGTTTGGATGATAGCTCTTTCATTTTGATGTTCATGAGGACATACGCACAATCGCTGACACCACAATTGAGAAGGACGATGTACCTTGTGTATATCAGTTTTGTATGCCGGTTGGTGACACTTGTGCTTTGCTCATTCCCACGCTGGTAAGGTTGTGGAGTGGCACTGATATGAGAAGAACAAGCACATATTTTTCCTTTCCTACCTCGAGGTGGGAGATCTATGATCCCACAAAGAAGTGGGAGCGCTACACCATTCACAGAGACTAGGATTGGTTTTGTTTGAGACTTTGAAAAAACAATTTATGGTTGTTGCCTTAGCATCGGAGAGAAGGCCATAGAATTAGAATGGGCGAAGTGGTGGTGGTCGCGGGAGGCAGCTCAAAGGATCTCATCCCTCTGGTGTCCAAGGTAATCCATTTTCCCTGCCACAGTGACTCTCTGCTTACATTTCCCCGTCTTGGAAGGATGTCCCTAAAGCCTTGCTGCCCATCTCTTATGTCTCGGACCTTTTGGAGGATAGCAATCTCAACAATGTGAGTGTGGTGAGTTAGCCTCTGCACTTTGTTGCACGCCCTTATGTGTGTGGTTGCAGGGAATGAGTCCGGTGTTAGAGTCGGTAGGTCGGTTTCCACAGTCTCGGAAGAAAGTGGGACAGCGGATGTCCTTCGCAGCATGACTCATTGGCTCAGTAGCGAGAATGTCTTGGTGGCCAGCGCTTTGCTCACTAAGCAGAGTAGGTTGTTAGCAGCGATATGGTATGTGATGTATCACTGGAGCCATCACATCATCATCTTAGATCCGTCTGGATCCCCCAGGTCTGAAAAATTCCAAAGGTTGTAGATGGTCAAGAGGCCGGAAAAACACCAAACTGTTTTTCATTAGAACGTGGGAAATGTCTACCTTTAAGAACTCCTGCACTAATTGATTGAGTGGCCAGTCACATTCATATCAGTGGCTGCAGTGATGATAACTTGAGAGTGCCAGAGCACAAAGCTGCTGCATCGGCAGTGCTCTTCTTGCTGGGAAATTTCGAGCAAAGACTGGGTATTTTGATAGGCTGCAGAACTGTAAAACAGTTATAAAACACAAAATTTTAGGATTGTAGATCATTGCAAGAATACTGCACTGATAAATTCTCTGCCTTCCAATTCTGTAATGATAGAAATTCTACAACAGAACAACATGAAATTCATGCACAAGAGAAGAAGAAAAGTGGTTATAATTTCATCATACCTGGCTTCATATTTGAAAACCCAGGGTCTGCAAAGAACTGCAGGATATTGCTCGATAAATTCTTAAACCTAAAATTTTTGAAACTATGAATCTAGAATTCAAGAGTTGCCACCATTTTTGCCACCATATAATGATCTTCACCATTTGTTTGGAGCATTAGAATTCTAGTCCGTCCGATTGAGAGCATCTACCATAAGTAAAATTGAATATTCTTAACACAGAATATATGACATCAATGCCAAAATGCCAAAATAGCAACTTTAAATAAAGAGTATTGATGATAAGGTATGTTAAGTGAATTATGCCAATGGAAGATATAGATTCCATTGTTCTTGCCTTCAACCAATACTACTGTATAGCATACCCCTTACCACCTAATTCACATGCTTAGTTTACCTATTCATTTGCAGATAATCTCCTCTTAAAAGCTTCAAAGTCATTTGTCATCGTGTGAGCATGCGAGTTCTTGGATGGTTTTGGGGGGTGGGGGGGGATTTTTGCAATGATTTGAGAAGGAAGTTTGTAAGAAATGAAGAATCACTCACCCTTACCTCATCCATGGTTGCAATTGGGCTCTTATTCTAGTTCACCAATAGCTCAAACTCATGTAAATATGAAATTTTGTAGTTCTTGGAAAAAAAAAACTGATGTGTAACCCTACGTGGCATATAAAAAAAGGGGTTACATGTAACCATTAAAAAAAGGGGGAGGGGATTTTTTTGGAGGGGGGGGGGAAGAACTTTCCAGGTGGGGGAGCATGGAACCCCACTGATAGTGATTTACTATAGTGATTTACTAACAACCTCAATGAGGACATTGACATCTCTAAAAGGGGGGTGAGTGTAGTGCATGTGATTATGGGATGAGATTTGGATATACTGTCACCGTGGAATAACCATGAAGCAAAACTTAAACCCTTTATGTGCTACATATTATATGCCACGTGTCTAAGGATAGTGGAATGGAACCTGAGTTTCAAAGCCTTAAGCCACTGAATGAAAGGAACAAAGCTAAACTCCCAAGCATAGAGCCTAGAAGCAAAGGAAGTGGATGTAAGCCATAAATTTTTTCTTTCCAATTTGTTAGCTTACCTTGTTTATTTGACCACCATAGCCTTGGCCTTAGTTATGTTTTCTTGCCAAGGTTCCCACCTATTGTACCAACTTTTACTTGGTCTTACTTGGTTTTAACAACTCACTGCACAAACAACAAAGTGTTAACCATCTATCCACGGATTCCCAAATTCTCTCCCAATTCCCCTCCTTTGGACTTAAGGTTTGGCTACACTCCTTGCAAACATAAGCAGCCAAACACACCAAGCCTCCAGGTTTCTAACATTCTTTCATACAACAAAACTTGATTATATGACCCTCTAAATCCCAAGCCTTGAGTGCAACATTTGCTTCGGGACACTAGGAGGAAACACTGTGGTCTAACGGCCCAGTATGGGTACCCCTACTCCCCCACTTCCATCCCAAAGGAAAGGCCCAAGCATTTAGAAAGGGTGAGGACTAATGAGACGCAAGGTACTCAAGTGGGGAACCACTCCATATAAGCCAGGAGCACTACAATTAGTTTCCCTTCCAAAAGTGGGAGCTGCTCTTAAGCACTTCCTTGGGTGGCCCCTCTGGCACCACCGAGTCCATGCTCACTCCCAACCAAGGCCTCTAAGCCCCAGTCTCAACCTCAAATCAGTTTAGAAGCACCACTAAAGAATTCCTTCAAGACTAGTTCTTGGACCTCACTATCCCTACTATACTTTTGGAACCCCTTACAGCCTTTGGGAGACACACGTTTGGGCTTTCACCCCACGACTTGTATTAGTATTCGGACTTGATCTCAGACCCAACGTCAAACTTTATCTCGGACTTGGTATTAGACCCGATCTCGGTTCTTGGACTCAGTCTCAAACTCGGTTTTAGACTCAGTCTTGAATTCAGTCTCGGACTTGGTCTCAAACTCGGTCTTGGACTCGGTCTCAAACTTTATCTTGGACTCATTCTCGAACTTGGTCTCAGACTCAATCTCGAACTTAATCTCATCTAATGAACTCTTTATCTTTTTGGTCGTGCTTTCGAGGATCCTTTAATCTACAACACCTTTGGGAGTTGGTTCCTTACAACTTCACCACCCATAGAAGAAGCTTGATGCCTACATCGAATGTCTCATTTTTAATCATACAACTTGTTGACCATATCTCCAGGGGCATTCCCTTACTTAGCAATGTGCCTAAGTTAACCTCCCCAACCAAGAGCTTATGATGATGGAGTATAGGTGTGTAAGGAACCAACTCGCCGAGGTGTCGTAGGCTAAAGGAACCCCGAAAGCATGACCAAAATGACAAAGAGTTCATCGGATAAGACCAAGTCGAGGATCGAGTCCAAGACCGACTCTAGGACCGAGTTCGAGATAGAGTTCGGAATCGAGTCCGAGACCGACTCGGGGACCGAGTTCGAGTCCGAGTTCGAGACCGAGTTCGAGACGGAGTCCGAGATCCGAAATCGGGTCCGAGACCGAGTCCGAGGTCGAGTCCGAGGTCGAGTCCGAGATCAGGTCCGAGATCGAGTCCGAGATCGAGTCCGAGATCGAGTCCGAGACCGAATCTGAAGTCGGGTCCGAGATCGAGCCAGAGACTAAGTCCAAATACTAATACGGGTCAAGGGGTGAAAGCCCAAAGCGTGCGTCTCCCAGGGGGGGGGGGGGCTGCAGGGGGTTCCAAAAGTATAGTAGGGATAGTGAGGTCCAGGAACCAGTTTTGAAGGGACTCTCCAGTGGGGCTTCCAAACCGACTTGAGGTTGAGACTGGGACCGAGGGGCCTTGGGTGGGAGTGAGCATGGACTTGGTTGGTGCCGGAGGGGCCATCCAAGGAAGTGCTCAAGAGCAGCTCCCACTCCCGAAAGGGAAACCGATTGCGGTGCTCCCGGCTCATGTGAAGTGGTGCCCCACTTGAGTACCACGCGGCTCATTGGTCCTCGCCCTTCCTAGGGGCTTGGACCTTCCCTTCGGGATGGAAGTGGGGGGGTAGAGGTACCCATACCGGGCCGCTAGGCCACGGTGTTTCGCCCCGGCGTCCTGAAGCAAGTGTTGCACTCAAAACTTGGGATTTATCAAGTCTTGTGGTACCAAGGGATGTTAGGAACCTGGAAGCTTGGTGTGCTTGGCTGCTTGTGCTTGTGGGGAGTGTAGCCGAACCTTAAGTCCAATCTAACTCGGGGCGGGGGATTAGGAAAGATTGGGAATCCGTGGATGGATGGCTAATGCTCCGTTGCTCGTGCAGTGAGTAGCTGAAAGCAAGTAGGACCAAGTAGGAGTTGGTACCATAGGCGAGAACCTTGGCGAGGGAACTTAGCAAAAGCCAAGGCAGTGTCGGACGGATAGACGAGGTAAGCTAGCAAATTGGAAAGGAAAAATTTGTGGCTTACAATTTGGTATCGGAGCATTTTCCTCAGTTCTAGCAAAGGATAGAGGTGGATTGCTGGGAGATGGCAAGGGCAGGGCGTAAGCGAACCCAGGCGGAGACAAAACCTCTGCCGGAGCTGGAGCCTCCGGTTGAACAAGAGGCTATGGATGAGGAATCCTTGCATGAGGAGGACTCTAGTGAGGAAACTTCCAAACAGGAGTCCGGTGGCGAGGTTCGGTCGTCCAAAGCTCGATTGGACGTGCGAGAAGGACAGTTGGCACAGACCAATGCCCTGCTGGAAACTCTTGTACGCAAGCTAAAGCGTGACGAGAGGCGGAAGAAAAAGAGAAAGACTGCAGATGCTGGCAGTGCAGAAGGTGCGGACCTTTCGGCCGGGACTGAGGTAAAACCAGACAAGGTCGAATAGACTGAAGTAGAATCAGTCCCTCAGGCAGTTCCCAAGTACAAACCAAAGCCCCCACCGGTCTTCAAGGGAGTGAATGACTATAAGGTGGTGGAGGATTGGTTTTACGATATGGAGGACTACTTCCGAGCGTTGCGATTACCGAGCTCGGAGAAGGTCCCATGTGCAAAACCATACTTGGCAGATAATGCCAAGTCTTGGTGGAGAACGACAGAGGCCAACGAAGGACCGGTGGCCACTTGGGACATGATGAAGGCGAGGATCCGCGCAACATACGTTCCTCTGAATGCCACTCTACATCTGAGAGATGAGCTGAGTAGGCTGAAGCAGACTGGAACCATCCAAGAATATGTGAATGGGTTTATGGCAAAGAGGATACTGGTAACGGACATGGGGGATATGGATGCATTCCATGCCTTCATATCACATTTGCAAACCTGGGCTCGCGGTGAGGTGATGTGGTGGAACCCGACCAACTACAAGGAAGCGTTGGATGCGGCCATCAAGGTGCATTTTAACGATAATCTGCGAAAGGGGAACACGACGGGGTCGGGATCCACGTTTAGCAAAGGGGCCAAACCAAAGGGAACGTATAGCAGGGGGAAATTCAAGAAGAGTTTCTCTAAGAATGAGTCCTCGGGGTTCCAAAAAGGCAAATCCGGTGGCCAGCAAGCGAATACGTGGGGGAGTCAAGCGTAAAAAGACAAACCCACGGATAAAAAGGTCAAGTCGTATAGCCGCGTGGGAAACAACGTATGCTACAACTGCGGTGAAGCGGGACACTTTTCGAGGGAATGTCCCTACCCGAAGAAGGCTAGAGCCAATATGGCCATCAAGTCGGGTGAAGTCCAAACTGAGGTATGTGATCCAGTCCCTAACTCAAAGTTACTCATTACACGAGCAACTTTGGTAGAGAGTCGTTCGCGACATCTACTAGCCCTCCGAGGGAAGCTCGGAGGTAGCTTTGTTAAGATCCTTATTGACACGGGTGCTTCGGATAATTTTGTGGCTGCAGACATAGTCCGGCAAGCCGGACTAACGGTGCAGCGGCTAGGCGAACCAAGGACTATAGAGTGTGTTCAAGGTAGCCAAAGCACCGATGAGGTACTTCGACAAGCGAGAGTCGAAGTAGGGACATGGAAAGTAGACAGGGATTTCACCGTGTTGGACATGGCGGGATTTGACGTGATCTTCGGAATGGATTGATTTAATCGGTTCGTGGTAGCCCTGCATGGACAAGGTAGGAACCTTGTGGTACTGGCGAATGCCCAAGGAAGAAGATCTAGGGTGGAGGCCCAGGATCTAAAGGTAGGGCAAAGTAAGGCCAAAGATTCCTACTTAAACCTGGTGTCCACGAGAGGACAACTCACCAAAGGAACTAAGGCAGCTTTTTTGTGCTTACTCTCGGTGAAGAGTGACAAAAAGACAGGAAAGGAAGAAGTACCTTTGGTGATCCAGCGGGTGTTGGACCAATTCCAGGATACCATGCCAGAGGAGCTACCGGCGGGGTTGCCCCCCGCACGACCGATAGAACATAAGATTGAGCTGGTCGAGGGTGCTGAGGCAGTGGTTCGTCTCCCCTATCGTTTGAACGAAAAAGAACTCAAGGAGCTCAAGTGCCAACTAGAGGAGTTGGTGGACAAAGGGTATGTTAGGTTGAGCAAGTCGCCGTATGGGGCGCCGGTGTTATTTGTGAAAAAGAAAGATGGTTCTATGCGCATGTGCATAGACTACCGGTTGCTCAACAAGTATACAAAGAAGAACAAGTACCCTTTGCCAAGAATTGAGGACCTGTTCGATAGGTTGGGAAAGGCAAAATACTTCTTGAGGATTGACCTAAGGTCAGGATACTACCAGATCAGGGTAGCCGAGGAAGATGTCGAGAAGACAACCTGTCAAACGAGGTATGGGAGCTTTGAGTTTCTGGTGATGCCCTTCGGGCTATGCAATACGCCGGCAACGTTTTTGGCGCTGATGAACCACATCTTTGTACCCTATCTGGATCACTTCGTGGTCGTCTATATCGACGACATCCTGATCTATAGCGAGACGCTAGAGGAGCATGCCGAACATTTGGCGAAGGTGTTTGAGAAACTAAGGGAACACAAACTGTATGCTAAAGAGAGCAAATGTGACTTTGCTCAACAAGAGGTAAAGTTTCTCGGGCATGTGGTGGGCCAAGACGGGCTCAAGGTGGACCCGGAGAAGGTCCAAGCGATCCAGGAATGGGAGCGACCATCGAATGTACACGAGTTAAGGGCATTCTTGGGGATATGTAACTACTATCGAAAGTTTATCAGACACTATTCGAGAGTAGCCCTACCCTTAATGGACCAAATAGGAAAAGGGAAGATGGTATGGACAGCAGAATGTGAGGCAGCATTCGTCCACCTCAAGGGGAAGTTGAGGAAGGCTCCCGTGTTGGCATTACCAGATTTTGGTAAGGACTTTGAGGTAGACACGGATGCTTCGGACTTTGCGTTGGGCGCAGTTTTGAAGCAAGACAACCATCCAATAGCGTTCTTCTCGAAGAAGTTGGACAAGGCTCAACGGAAGTGGCCTGCTCACGAGAAGGAATTGTTTGCGGTGGTCAAGGCGCTCAAGGAGTGGCGACACTACCTTGGGAGACACTTCAAGGTTTACACGGACAATGTGGCAACGAAACACTTCTTGTCACAGCCCGACCTGAGAGGGAAACAAGCCGAGTTTGATTGCGAGATTCTGTACAAGCCTGGGAAGAGCAACATCGTGGCAGATGCGCTAAGTCGAAAAGTGAGCTTGAGGTTAGCGATATCCAGCGCAACAGCAACCTTCTGGGACGATGTGCGGATAGCATATGAGAACGATGGTCTAGCACAAGAAGTGTTGCTGAGGAATCTAGAGGCGCGGGAAGCTCACCAGAGAGGTGAGCTGCCAACGGAAGAGAAAACGGGCTATGCGGAACGCAACGGACTCATCTATTACAAGCAAACGAGGGTGTATGTTCCAGAAGGGGAACTAAGAAAGGTAGCCTTAGAAGAGTGTCATGACGGACCTCTTGTGGGACACGGCGGAGTGCCCAAGACGATGGGCTTACTCAAGAGGAAGTACCATTGGCCAGATATGGCTAAGGACGTCCAAGACTATGTAAAGACATGTCCAACATGTCAGCAGGTCAAAGCCGTGACTAAGGCTAGTGGGGGCTTGTTGCAAAGCATCCCAATTCCAGATCGTTCGTGGAAATGTCTTACGATGGACTTCATCACGGGACTTCCCCCAAGCGAGGGGTTTGATGCGATATTCGTGGTGGTGGACCGATTTTCGAAAATGGCACATTTCATACCCACCACAACGGAAGTGGATGCGAAAGGTGTGGCGAAGCTGTTCTTTGAACAAGTGGTTCGAGTGCGGGGAAGGCTAGAAGAGATCATCTCAGATCGAGATAAGATCTTCACTAGTAGGTTCTGGAGGACTCTCCTAGAATAGTATTGCACCAAGTTGAAATTCAACACCGCCTATCACCCACAGACAGGTATGGGGTATTAAGTCAAGTTTGGTGACACTAACACTTCTTAACAGATGGACAAACAGAAAGGGTGAATAGGCAGCTGGAGGATTATTTGCGATGCTATGTCTCGGGAGACCAGACCGATTGGGTAAGTCATTTGGGACTTGCGGAAATGTGTTATAACAACTCACCACATTCGAGTATCGGGGTGAGTCCATGGGAAGTCATCAATGGGCGAGCTATTGAAGGTCCTGTGGAACTCGGCGTGGCCAAGTATCATGGAGAGCTACCCGCAGTGGAGGCATTCACGGCGGAAAGACTCAACATTTGGAATCTAGTGAGGGATTCCTTGGAACGGGCTCAACAAAGGCAAACCAAGTACGTGAACCTAAAGCGCCGGGATGTAGAGTTCCAAGCTGGGGAGAAGGTGTGGCTGAACACCAAGAACCTCAGGCTACCAAGTGGGACAGCCGAAAGTTGACCCAAAGGTAAAAATGCATGTATTCCTATAAATGAATTGATCTTGAGTTCCTTAAGCAAGTTCGCGGGGCCTTACGAGATTGAGGCACGAATCGGTAAAGTGGCTTACCGACTCCGACGTCCTCAAGAGATGGGGAAGATGCACCTAGTGTTCCACGTGAACTTACTCAAGCCGTACTTTGAGGATCTGCTTCGCAAGGACCAAGTAAGACCTTTACCTAAGGTTATCCAAGGGGAAGAGGAATACAAAGTCGAGGCCATCCTCAATGCGCGCAAGAGCAAGCGACAAGGACGCGAGGTGAGAGAGTTCCATATGAAGTGGAAAGGATTTCCACACTGCGAAGCAACATGGGAACCGAAGGAGAACCTAGCGAACACGCGAGATCTAGTGGAGGAATTTCTGCAAGGCAGAACTCTATGTACTTATGCAAAGTTCAATTAAAAATATCAATTTGCAAAGTTGAGCAAGTGGCATATGTTGGGACCTGAAGGCGCGCCGAAGGTAAGCTAATTAGCATGGGTTAGCTAGGTCGACCAGGCGTAGGGAGCTACGCCCGACTCCCTGCGGGGATGTCGAATCCGTAGACATATTCTACGGAGGTTGGGTTCGAGTCCCAACCCCCTAGTAAAGCAAGGCTGGGTTCAAGTCCCGACCCCATACTAGGGTGTGGTGAGGTGAGGAATATAGGGACACCTATATTCCGTTGTCATGGGCTCTTGGCCGGGGAGGCTAACTTAGGCACACCGCTAAGTGGGGGGATGCCCCCGGAGACATGGTCAACAAGTCGTAGGATAAAACGAGACGTTCGATGTGGGCATCGAACTTCTATGGGTGGTGGAGTTGTAAGGAACCAACTCGCCGAGATGTCGTAGGCTAAAGGAACCCCGAAAGCATGACCAAAATGACAAAGAGTTCATCGGATGGGACCAAGTCGAGGATCGAGTCCAAGACCGACTCTAGAACCGAGTTCGAGATAGAGTCCGGAATCAAGTCGGAGACCGACTCGGGGACTGAGTTCGAGTCCGAGTTCGAGACCGAGTTCGAGACGGAGTCCGAGATCCGAAATCGGGTCCGAGACCGAGTCCGAGGTCGAGTCCGAGGTCGGGTCCGAGATCGGGTCCAAGATCGAGTCCGAGACCGAGTCCGAGACCGAATCCGAAGTCGGATTCGAAATTGGGTCCGAGATTGAGCCAGAGACTAAGTCCAAATACTAATATAGGTCAAGGGGTGAAAGCCCAAAGCATGCGTCTCCCAGGGGGGGGGGGCTGCAGAGGGTTCCAAAAGTATAGTAGGGATAGTGAGGTCCAGGAACCAGTTTTGAAGAGACTCTCCAGTGGGGCTTCCAAACCGATTTGAGGTTGAGACTGGGACCGAGGGGCCTTGGGTGGGAGTGAGCATGGACTTGGTTGGTGCCGGTTTGGAACATCAATCTCTCCATAATCGTGCAGCACTTGACATCACTTTCTTCCATGTTTATCTCCTTGGAAAGCCCACCATTTGCTGATGGCAGCAAGGGGGATGGAGGAGAGTTGTTTACAGCAGGGATGTACTCCTCCTGAAGGCTTGGATTTAAATCATTGTCTTGCATAGGCTGAAAGAAAGCTGCAAAGTTTTAGTTCTAACACAAAAATGAAAAAATATAAAGCCATTTCACCAATTTTCTCAGCTTTTCTCCCTAGCAAATGGCTTGTCTCATCTGGGCACACGATCTTCATTTCCAAAACCTTGCTCCAACTAAAGGAAATATTAACACACACACACACACACACAGAGATTGTAGCTCACAATCTGCCTAATCGCCCTAAAAAATTTCACTTGATTTGGAGCATCACTAAAATCACATTGAAGCGTTGCCACCCCTTTTTGGCACTTGATCTATGCCATCTATTTGAAGTTTTTGAATTTGAACCGTTAGATTATAAGCATATTCACAAATAATATTCTAAAAATGGAATAAAAGACGCCGGATGCCATATGCCTTATGCCAATAGCACGTTTAAAGAAGGGAGTATGGTGATAGAGATTCGCGTGTCCAGACAAGACAACCAACGACCTTTGGGCTAAACACTTTAAAGCTGTTTATCTAAACTCTTGGGGTGCTATTAGAAAGATTCATGAGCGCATGTTTAGTCTGATGACTTCTCCAGTTTTCTTGTTTGTTTTAAATGCAGATTCAAACTAGTGGTGAGAAACTGACTCCACCATTTTCAGTCTGTCAAATCTCTAGATTTTGGTGACACATGAAGGTGAGTTTTTTCATAGTCGTTTCTTATATATGGGATTAAAAAGCCTTTTTGTGATGCAAGTGTAAATTTAGTAGAGTTGAAAGGTTCCTGCCAGTATTTTGCCATGAAGAGCATGCATAAGAGCGTCATAATCAGCAGAAACAATGTGATATTTCTGACTTAAAACTTGCACTGATCTTTTGAACAGGTTAATTGCGCATGTGCTGAAAGAGAGATTCCGGGATTGATCTTGCTTTCTAAATTGACTTTTTCCTTGTAGATTGCGACTCATGTTTGCTTAGCAATAGACTTTTATCCTGCAAGGGGAACTCTTCAAATGGAGAAACAACCACTAAAATACGTTGATCAAGCTCTCCAACCAGTGTACAGGTAGCATTTTTCTTTGTTTTGTTTTGTACTTGTAAGATCCAGTTTTAACTGAGTTTTTTCTCTTTTCCCTCCAATTGCAGCGGATTGCCATGAGCATCAAGGGCAGAGCCTAGGATATGTGTTGGCTGGCTCTGGGATCACATTGCCTCTAGGCACATTTAGTTTGATTATTCAGTGAGCGTGAGACAGATGAGCAAGAAAAACGGAAGCGCCTTCACAAAAGAGCAGACACACCAAAAAAAATATTCTCTGGCATTTACATTATCTGGAGATGAGGTCAG
>NW_003314322.1:40328-42829 GCF_000143415.4 Selaginella moellendorffii | reverse complement strand
ACAAAACACTTCAAAAAACTTAACTGCCACCTTTTGCAAGCATTATATATGAAAAAAGATCCTTGTTACAACCACCAAACTCCTGTGCCGTCTGCAAGGCAGTGCTTAGATCCCAGTACATTCAACAAGCTCCCAACAGACTCTCTCACTCCTCTTGCCCAGCATCCCCTTGGAATCCTTCAGCTTCCCGGCCCTTGCAAACACATGCTGCTGAAGTGATCTGCAGTGAGATTCAAGCCATGGCTGCAGACTCCAAAGACTCCAAGGACTGCCACACGTTCACGAAAGCGATCTCCTCCTATTTCAAGGCCATGGCATGGAAGAGCTCTAGAGCTTCCCGTCCTTGTCTAGAGAGCAAAGCCCACCACCATGGAGTTTCACATCATTTACATGGGCCTCTTGTACTTTGCCTGCTCAAGCTTGCCATCGTGCCATCATAGAGAGCCATGATACTGAGTTTTTCCCCGGCCATCTTGCCAAAAGAGATTCACCCTCTGTAATCTTTTAACCCGGGCTATCATATCGGTATGACTCTGTAATTTTTTATCCTCAAGTGCAATGACTCTGCCCCAAGTGAAGAAATGAATGACAGAAAAAGCTGTGGTAAAAGGCTTTTCGAGAGGGTATCAATCTTGGAATTGTTGGGGGTTCTTCAAAGGATACCAGGTTTCTCACACTTACATCCATGCTTCTATTCATATATAGAGATGAATTCAAAGTTGTTGAACTTTTTTTTATTATACAGCCTTCATGTAAAATTAGATCACATGTTTTCCTCTTTCTTTTGCCACCCATTGATCTGTAGGAGATTTTAAATCTCCAATAATTTTTTCTGCAAAAATGGTGAAAACAAAAAATCGATATAAAAAAGAGACCTTCCTCCAACGATGTCCCAGTCTCTGCAGTTCCTGGGACTTTGTCAAGTCGGGAGTGGACTTGTACACGTCCATGGCTGTAACGCTTGAAAGCTGATGCCAGTCGGCACTTATGGCAAGATCTAAAACAAAAGGGACCTCAGCAGTAGTGATCTCGTCCAGGAGGGTGCCAAGAGCTGGTCGAGAGTGATCGGCAGCCTGTTGTCGCAGCCTGGGACTCTTGTGAGCCAGATTGTGCACGATAATTACCAAGTCAAGGCTTTATATGGATCTGCTCTCAACAAACCATTCTTCAGCTGCTCTTCTTCATATGATAGGTCCTATATAGAACCAATTGGTAAACCAATCAAAGCAGAGTAAGGAAGAAATTTTTACCTGAAAGTTAACGCCTACTGAATCTATGTATCCTACACTGCATGAAACGCTTTCATGACACTTGATGTCTGGAAAAAAAAATTGTTGATATCAGTGTTCATGCTATGCCACCACAGTGCATAATATGGAGGTCTTTCCAGCACCCTGCCATGCCACTTGATTAGTAACATACGTGATTAATTAAAAAAAATGATTTACCTCCAAACAAGAAGTCGTACCCATCTTAGTTTCATAGACACGCTCTTCGTCACAGAGTTAGTGCTACATAGTATAGTAGCTTGACTTAGACCTTCCACAGAAATATTAAGACTCTTCACACCCTCACTGTCCACAAAACCTTTTCTACATGAGTTTTCAAGATTGTAGCACACCTGCACATTACCTGACGAGAATGAGCAACAAGACCTTGAGCAGCTCATCGTCTGAGGAACCAGAGGAGATGACTCAGATGCTGGAGCTGGTTGTCGTTCCAGATTGGTTCTTCACTTCTCTGGAATTTTTTCTGGGCTACGAGAAGAGTGCCTCCATGGTTTATAGTCAGGTATATTGAGTTGCCTCCCATTAATCGATGAGAAGTTCTACTGCTAACCTCTTCCAGAGTTTTGGTGTGGCTCCTTGAGAATCACTGGAGGATAATAACCGGAGGATGCAGCACCATCTTCTTCTTCTCCTTGCTCTTGGCTGGAGGTGCTAAGAAAAGAAGCATTCATAATTCCAGATTTACCTACCAATCCGTGGAAGGCAGAGAAAAATATAAATTGAGAAAAACAAAGAGAAAATGCCAATCCGCGAAGAATCGGGCATCGAATTCTGACCTCCAGTGGAAAATATAAGTAGTCTGCAAGAACAGAATCCAGGAGAGAGTACATCTGCCCGCTGCCTCTCCCGTCGCTGAATGCATTTTTTCCAGCCCTAAAAAGCCACATGAAATTTTTCTCTGATTTGAAACGACATGACCTTCGACAATTAGATCTTGGCCGTTAGATCTCAGCATATGCCCAAAATAAGTGTCGCCAGTATATGCTATTATTATACGGGCTCTTTCATTTAAATATATGAGTATGATTCTGACCTCCAGTGGAAAATATAAGTAGTCTGCAAGAACAGAATCCAGGAGAGAGTACATCTGCCCGCTGCCTCTCCTGTCGTTGAATGCATTTTTTCCAGCCCTAAAAAGCCACATGAAATTTTTCTCTGATTTGAAACGACATGACCTTCGACAATTAGATCTTGGCCGTTAGATCTCAGCAT
>NW_003314322.1:9034-40228 GCF_000143415.4 Selaginella moellendorffii | reverse complement strand
GCCCAGAATAAGTGTCGCCAGTATATGCTATTATTATACGGGCTCTTTCGTTTAAATATATGAGTACTAGCAGGGAACCCAGCTCCGCTGGGATGGTTAGATGCTAATTCTAAAAAGAGAACAATTTATTAAAACTTGTTTGAGAAAACAAAGAGAAAATGCCAATCCGCGAAGAATCGGGCATCGAATTCATACCTCCAGTGGAAAATATGAGTAGTCTGCAAGAACAGAATCCAGGAGGGAGTACATCTGCCCGCTGCCTCTCCCGTTGCTGAATGGCTTTTTTCCAGCCCTAAAAAGCCACATTGAATTTTTCTCTGAGTTGAAACGACATGACCTTCGACAATTAGATCTTGGCCGTTAGATCTCAGCATATGCCCAAAATAAGTGTCGCCAGTATATGCTATTATTATACGGGCTCTTTCATTTAAATATATGAGTACTAGCAGGGATCCCAGCTCCGCTGGGAGTAGTAGAGAATATTTTCAATTTGAAAAAATGTAGTTGTAATTATAATTGTTCAATCTATTTCTTTTTTTGCTTTCTCTTGGCATGTTTATTTTATAGGTTGCTACTGAGACTGACAGCTTTGATTCCAATCTGTGTATTCTACAGCTTTACCAGGTTTGTAAGTCCTTCATGCCTTTTTAGTCATTTTTTTCCTGCCTTAACTGGTTTTTCTCAAGACAAGTTTGAGCCACAAAATCACAGACATCATGCAGCAATGTCAATAGTGACAGTTTGGTGACCCTTCTATGAAAGTTCTTAAGCACAATTCTCAGGAATGGAGCTCTACCTCAGCTTTACAGAATTTGCTCAATGAAAAAAGCAGCACTACCGAAAAACTTTATAAACGAAATTATGAGGAATCTAGCGAGCACGTCAAGGAAAAGACTACACATACCTCAAGTGGTCATCAGGTAGAGAGCAATAAGAGCAGCAGGAGATTGGATTGGTGCTGTGTAGCATTTAAAAGGCTGCAAAACATAAGTGAGGCACCAGACATCAAGAAAAAGAAAAAGAAACAAAAAAATGATCGAAAGAATGATTGAACACGAGCAAGGTAAGCCAGAAACTTGCTTAGAAACCTCAGCGGCATGAACAAAAAAATTCCTTACCTTGTTACTACTACTGGTTGCTACTGAGACTTACAGCTTTGATTCTAACCTGTGCCTTTTATGGCTTTTGTTTTTTCTCATGACCAGCTTGAGCAAGAAAATCACAAACATCATGCAGTGGCGGAAGCAGCAACAAGTTGGTGACCCTTGTGCAGAAATCCACATTTGTAGTTAAGTTCTTAAGTGTTGTGTCATAACTCTTAGGAATGGAGCTCTACCTCGGCTTCATTCAAAACTAAAGAATGATTGAAATCAGCAAACATGACAATAGATGATGTACCTGCTGAAAAATCTCACAGATGGTGTCCTCTTTTTCATTGCACCAGTGCTACACACACTTTTGATGAGCATACTACCAAACACAAAAGAGAGAAAAAAAATGAGAAAGAGCCAGAAACTCGCTTAGAATTCTTAGATGACACAAAGAACAAAGTCCCTACCTTCAACCTGCCGCAACAAGAGCATGGGATTTCAGGATTCCCAGCCTCATCCTTTGCATCCCAGATTCTACTTTTGCCCTGCTGGGATTTTAGCGATGGTGGCTTTGCAAAGTGATCCTTGTGATGGTGGTGATGCTGTTGAACATGAAAAACTGGTTTTGGATCAGCAGCAATGAGCTGGTTCCATTCTGATGGAAATGGGATTTGCCCAAACCAACAGCGAGTTTCTCGATATCTGTGTGTGGAGAGCAAAGAACACAACCAGCACGTCTTTGATTCCATGGCAGCCAGGAGCATTGTGCCAAGGAATTTACAGCCAGGTAGGAGATATCAAACAAGGAGAACTCTGACTTAAGAAACTTTGCCACACTCAGCAAGGGATGAGCAATTCTCACAGTCAACCTGGATGCATAACTCCATGCAATCTTGACAACATCAAATGAGTTATATTAATTTTATGATGGATGCTGTAAGAAATATTAATCTTGAAGACTAAAAATGATTTGGAAAATTATTTTTACTAATAAAACTACTAATATTTTGAGATATCCTTAATAATTTATTTTTTCAGATGTATATAACACCAAATATTTCTCTAATTATTAAAAATAAAATATATTTTTAATATTAATACTAATGTATTTCAAAAGAGTAGCAACATCTTTATATTTTCTTTCTTGCTTCAAATACAAAATCTAATATCTGGTTTTTAACCAATAAACTTCTATAAGCCTAATATTAAACTCTTCTATTTTAATATTCAAATTCACTATCTGAGCTCTGCATTACTATTAAACCCACTAAGTAAATTTTGTCCTAATTGCTACCACATTTATATTAAAAATCATGACAATAGAGAATGATTCTTGGTATGTAATAGGTATAAGCTATCTCATACACATACAAATATCAAATCCATTTCTTAATAATATATTAAAAAATAAAAATATTAATACACCTATAATACAGAATATACTTTACCAATATATCAAAAGTGTGTAAGACATTTGTAACTTATAATATAAAAGATAACTACTATGAAATTCAAATGATTAAAAGACAAAATATTTGAGAAGAAAAAACATAAAATAAGAAGGAAATTTTATAGAAATAAGAATTCAAAATGTTAAAATGAGTGGCCAAATTGAACTTCTCATGAAAAGAGATTCAGGTTACAAAGTAGTAAGAAAACTTCCAATTAAATATATATATATTGTTAGGAATAAAGTTAAAAATAATAAACTATGCTTCATCAGGATTATAATTAGGTGATAACATGCTAGAAGTTATGATTATAAAATTTTATGGAAGTTATGACTTCAAAATTTAGAATTTAGATGGTGCACCTAAATAAAAATATTATTATATTTGTTTATTCTACTTGATTTAATATAGTATAATAACAATATCAGTTCTGGGAGCAATGAAAATTAGTGACTAAAGTCTGAGCTACACTGGGAGTATCATGTTTATTTCTGATGTTTTAGTAATTTCAAAGAGTTGTAATCATAAATGTAATTTTTAACATAATCATAATGATAACATACATAGTTAAACATAATATAATATTTATATTAGAAAACCCTTCTACAATTGACTATATCACCAACAGACATCAGATTATAATAAATATAATTAATAACATTATATCACATTTAAAAATCTGATTGTTGAGTGAAGTCTAGGATCTTCTATAAATGGAATTGCTAACTTTGGAATCCCATGGCCAGATGAGTCATTTAGAGTTTGAGTTTTGGTAACTAATTTTTTCCTTTATTTGAAAGCTATATAATTGATAAAAAATATCAACACTTGATCATTCATTCAAAAGTACAAATTTTTTATTTAATAAAGTGTTACTTTAGTTACACTAAAATATAATAATGTTAAAAAAATTTAAAACTTACTTAAACTACATATATCTTATAAATTTAAAAATTATAAACATTGTTATGGAGTTTAGTAATAATTAAAATTTGAAGTATTTTGAATATAATTAAAATCATTTCTGTATATGTTTTTATATAGAGATAATGCTTATAAAAATTAAGATTATTATGTTTATCTTTCATTTATTATTATTTAAATTTATGGCATTTAAAATTTTTTTTTGAGGCTGAAAGTTTTCAGTGAAAGGTAAGGTTTTACTCTGATATTAGGGTATTGATGATGCATAATCATTTTTTCCCTGGAATAACATTTTTTTAGATTGTAGCCTTTTGTATTGTGTCTAATGTTATCTCAATCATATTTTTACCTGTATGTCATTATATTTATTTATATGTTTCCCATGTATCAATGCATAAATTATTAGTCTTAAAAACAGTATTATCATTTTATGATATTACATAAATCTTAGACTATATCTGAGCTATCCAACAACTTAATGTGATTAGATTCATTGATGAGTGTGTAATAAGTATCATAAGATTATTGATAAACCTAAAAATAATTTATAAGATAAAATAGCTGGAGCCATTCAACTCTTATATTTGAAGTTATGAAATATATCATTTTCTATAATCACAACTTTATTTCATTTTTTACTTTATAGTAAATTTCATATTGTGTCTACTATATACAATCTTTGTACAACAAAATAATGTGAAAGTTTACTAATTTTACTAAAGAAATTGGGTTTTCATAAAACTAAAGAATTATATATACTTAAAAATCAATAGGTTTTTTTTTTAAAATTATAATCTTGATTGCATATTGAGCTAAACTATTTTTATCTGATGCCTCTAACTTTAATAGTTTACTAAAGAATAATAAAATTTCTATTATGTATCTGATTTCACATTTAAAAATATACATAAGTAAATCTACCTAGATATTCACACTACATTAGAGGTGTTTGAAAAGAGGTACAACCAAAATTATTTATTATATTAAAGATATAATATTTGCATAAAGGCAAACAGGTACTAATGCTTTATGATAAAACTATGGATTCCAAGTTAAAAATAAATTTATATTAAAATATTTAACACTAGTTACTATTCAGAAATTATATAAAGCTGAACATGATTACAGATTAACCTAGATTATGAAAGTATTCATGTTTTAATTGTAAACATGGATCTAACACATTATTATGTAAATATTAATATTATAAAATTTTGTATATTATACATTATTTAAAGTCATATAAAAATAATATCAATTTTTAATTATCTAATACTTTTTTGAGAAATTTTTTGTCATATTAAGCTTATCATTTGTGGGTAAAGTGTTACTATTGCATTTTACTCTCAATAGTTCTTCATGTTATTTTCTAAAAATAACATTGTTGATACTTATATTTCAGAGAATATAAAAGTTCAAATTATATAATTAGGTATCATATTAATATATAAATCAACCTTTTACCTTTAGGACGGAGAATGCTTGTCTATAAGCTTCTGGGAGAAGGTCCATAGCTTGTGAGTGAGCTTGGGATCTCTGCCATAAGTGCTACAGTTGGATTTGTTGGAATCCACAAAGTATTGCCCAGTGACATCCTTGAGGCTTGGATGTAAAGTTGCGTAGCACGTCGTAGCAGCACCCTGATCACGTATTAGTCACAAAAAACTTCCAGATAATTGGGAGAATTCTTCTTACCTGTGGGACTTTTTTCCAAAGGAAGCTGGAGAAGAACTTGAGAACCCCTGCATGAAGATCAAAGTTCCATAAGTAACCTAAAACAAACAAGGCAAAGAGACAAACTCATTATGTAGAATGTGTACCGCATCAAAGGTGTCATTATAAACCCTAGATGAACAGCGTTGGCTGTGCTGTCAACTCCTTCGGCCTAATCAGCGAAAGAGAAAGCATTGACGAAAGAGAAAGGTGGGAGAGATTTCAAAGCATTAGATGAATACCTTGAATCTCATTGCCAGTTCTTTGGCGTGGAAGATGTTCGTGAGCTTGGATTGACTGTATGCTCTAGTGTTGGAGTACCTTTTGCAAGAAAAAAGGAATAATGTAAGCTCACGAGAAAAGAGAGTTGTTTGGTGTACCAGGCTTTGTCATTAAGGTGTGAGAATTGGATTCCACCGCTGTAAGAGGCAATATGCACGATGGAGGAGAGATTGACAAACACTTTCCTTAGCGGTCTCCTTCATTTTGTCCAGGAGCAAGTTTGTGAGAAGAAAATGGCCTAGACATCACAACAAGATAGAAAAGATACCTGGATCGATGTATACACGGAAAATCATGGAAATCTTTTGATCAAGTTCGAATTTTTCCTCATACCTTGTAAAGTTCCATCACTTTGGAGGTGAGCTTGGAAGCATCGTGCCAGGCATGGCGACTCACCATCTCCAGGCACAGCAATGGCCGGAGTATGTGCGTCCCAAAGAAGTGTGGAGCAAAACTCGAGCAAATGGCAATATCACCTCTCTGGAGGAGCTCACCGCGATCAAAACCACACCTTTGATCACCACCTTCATCACAGAAATGAAAATCCATGACTATAGTGGCTTGGAGCTTACCTGCATTGAGCTTAGAGATTTCAAGCTCTGGCAGCTGCCATAAGAGCAAGCAATCCACCGTCGTCGTGACCAACGAGCACGACCGATGAGAATGTTAGTTGCTGGCAAAAACTCAGCAGCAAATCCACCTGCGAGCTCTAATCAGAGAAATCAAACAAGCAAGAACAACAGAAAAAACTCATTTTTTTTCTAGACGACGATGAATAGAACATTCACTTGTGAATGGAGCTTGTAAGGATTGGGAAGACCATCTCTGTCACGGCCACCATTGTTGCCTGGCCGGCTCGTCAGTCCCCAGCCAGGCCAATCAAACGCAGCAACACTGTGGCCCGTTTGTTGAGCTAGCGGAGCCATTACATGCCTCCAAGAGAAGACAAAACCATGCACCAAAACTATTCCTTTGGAGCTCGAATATCCTGGATCAATGTCCACAATATGTTCTTCTCCTCCTTGATCACACCATCCAGAAACTTTGGATGGCAGGCGCAACGAAGAGCTTAGAAACAGTGCTTTGATCCTGGAAATGGTGAGCTTGCACTCCTCGACAGCAAGTTCCAAAACTTCTCTGGTCTGTCAGCCATCCCTCGCAACCTTTGCAGAGCATGAACTTGCTGTTAACAAGCAGTGGCAACTGCTCATCATCCTTGTCGCTCTTCCAGAGGAAGATCGCTGTGGATGAAAGCACTTGCCGCACTTGAGCTTGACGATATATTTATAAAAGAAATTCTGCCAGGATCAAGGAAAGAACTTTAGATTATGCAGAAAGAGAAATTGGAGAAAAGCTGGAAAAAGGGGAAGATGTGATCAACAGAAAACTTACAGATTCTTCATCTCCCTGGGGAAATGATTTTTTCTTTGCCTGGCAGCTTGTCCTGTATGAATTTGCCTGATCGCACTAAAAAATTTCACTTGACTTGGAGCGTCATTAATTGAAGCGTTGCCACCCTTAGGAAGATTGCTGTGGATCGAAAGCACTTGCCACACCTGAGCTTGACGATATATTTATAAAAGAAATTCTGCCAGGGTCAAGGAAAGAACTTTAGATTATGCAGAAAGAGAAATTGGAGAAAAGCTGGAAAAAGAGGAAGATGTGATCAACAGAAAACTTACAGATTCTTCATCTCCCTGGGGAAATGATTTTTTCTTTGCCTGGCAGCTTGTCCTGTATGAATTTGCCCGATCGCCCTAAGCACGACCGATGAGAATTTTAGTTGCTGGCAAAAGCTCAGCAGCAAATCCACCTGCGAGCTCTAATCAGAGAAATCAAACAAGCAAGAACAACAGGAAAAAGTTTTTTTTTTTTTTTCTCTAAACGACAATGAATAGAACACTCACTTGGGACTGGTGCTCGTAAGGATTGGGAAGACCATCTTTGTCACGGCCACTTTTTTTGCACGGCTGGCTCGTCAGTCTCAGCCAGTCCGATCAAACGCAGCAAATAGAAAATTTCACCACACAGATGCACACACACACACACACACACACAGAGAGAGAGAGAGAGAGAGAGAGAGAGAGAGAGAGAGAGAGAGAGAGAGAGAGCTCACAATCTGCCCGATCGCCCTAAATTTTTTCTCTTGATTTGGATCGTCATTAAAAAATTGAAGAGTTGCCACCCCTTTGGCACTTGATCTATACCATCTATTTGAAGTTTTTGAATTTGAACCGTTAGATTATAAGCATATTCAGAAATAATATTCTAAAAATGGAATAAAAGACGCCGGATGCCATATGCCAATAGCACGTTTAAATAAGGGAGTATGATGATGGTGATAGAGATTCGTTGTATTTGAATTGTTTCTTCTTGAACATTTCTTGATGCAAAATCCACAATGAATGTTCTAGTTTTCTTAGGTTTGTGAATTGGAATGACGTGCAGACATTTTTTTCGTATAATCATACAGTTTAACCTAAACACTTTTCGAAAATAAAAAAACACTAAACCGTACATATCTGTTTCTTTGAAAACAGTTACATGATGGGTTTACCTTCCCGGGAGTGATGGCCACCAGGATTACACATTTTCTAATTGCACCGTAACCAGAGCATAGTTCTCGGACACGGCGGTCTCGCCCAGACATTGTACATGATATTACCCATACTGGACATAAGCCGAAAGCAAGCAATTCATGCGCACATCCCAGTCGAGCATCATCGTTTCCACAAGATTATGAGAACTTTATTTTGTACAAAAAAGAACTTGCTGTGGAGTCCATGAAGTTGAAAAGGGAGCATGTTACAAAAAGGAGAATGTACAATTTCTGAATATCTTTTCTTCTAAATGTTCTTTTTTCTTTGGTAGAGTTCTTTTCTGAAACTATTATCATCAGTAACATCATTCACGGAAACAATGGGATGGAAACCACAGAAAATGCATGTTCAAACAGGAGGAAATGGATGACTGTGGCCGTGTCTGAGAAGTGGCTATGAGCCAGAAAACTCAGCAAAGAAACCCGCAAAGAAAGAGAATCGTATGTTCAAAAAAAACAACAAAAAGCATGGATGATGAATCCTGGCAGAGCTTTCTCTAGAAAAGCATGCAATCAAGTTTCGAGGCTTCTTTTGTGTGTGGTGTTTCTCGAGTGAATGCATTTGATCCATCATTCTTTCCCAGTGCGGTTTTCCTCGAGCTTGGCTTCTCTCTATTTCATTTTTGGGACGATGGAAAAGCCTCCACAGAAAGTTCTTTCACTGTAATCCATAGCTCTAAGCAGCTTGTTGAAGCTTTAGAGGACCAGATGATGCTCAACTCGGCAGTTGATCATTGCTCCCGCCTGAATTACGGCAAGAAAGCAGTGACCAAGTGGCTTTACAATCACCACTCTCAAAATACACGAGTTTGAGATGGAGCTTGCAGTTCTTGGCCACATCAAGCACCGAGACTTGGTGAGCTTGAATGGATTCACGCTATCATCAGACAGCAACCTGACTTCCAGGGAATCCAGGGTGTCACAGACCATGTATCATATATCTTGGGAGTCTCTTCTCTATAAGTATCGTTGTAACTCTTCTGGATCACTGTAAAAATCTTGGTGATTATCTCCGTAGAATTGTTTCCTTGTGAAGCTCTAGAATCAAAGTTTGTCGTTTCAACTTACTGTTTCTTCTCAGCGATTTCCGTAAACTATTTTTGACAAAGACGTGTCTATTATTGAAGCGCTATCTCCCTCTCTGCAGGATGTCGTTCCTTTCCGCAAGGCTCCTGTATCCTGGTCCAATGTAAGCTTTTAGTTTTTGTCTATGCAAATGGTTGCTTTATCTTTGTACAGTTCCAGGAATCATACTATAGAAACAACATGACGGTATTGCTCAAAGAGCACAAGGTTTTGCACCTGACGCATGCAGAATCGAGGCTTGCCAACAACGGCCTTCCGGATGAGATCCAGAGGCTGAGATGCCGTGCAAATTATCATGCACTCAAGATTACAGAACCTTTGCAAAGAGTAGCAGACGCGCTGATCAAGAGAATGAAAAGTATAGGCCCGTTCATTGCGCTGCATTCAGGTTGTGAAAAACTTGAGGTTGTGTTTCTTTCTCTAATTGCTCGTTGCAGATACGAAAAAAATATGCTGTCTTTTACTGGACGTACACACGGTTTGCCCACCGAGGAAGCACGAGAACTGAAGCGCATGAGATACGACGTGGGGCATTGGAAAGAGAAGGAAATTGAAAGCGAGGAGAAACGCAGGCAAGGTGGTTGTCCTCTAACCCCTTACGAGACTGGGCTTTTTCTCAAAGCCCTTACCACGGCCATCTACATTGTCACCAGGGAAACTTATGGGAATGGCAGCATGGCGTCGCTGAAGAAGATCTTTCCAGACGTGTACTCGCATTCAACGTTGGCAACTTATGAGGAGCTATCAACGATCGCCGGGTACCAAAAGAGGCTCTCGGCTGTGGATTACGCAGTGGCACTTGAGAGCGATGTCTTCGTGTTCACGCATGATGGACACATGGCTTCATGCTACGTTTATTTTCTCCAGTTCTCTAACGTTCGTTCCACTCTCCTCCAGGCGAAAGCTTATTCGGTAGCTATGGAGCTGGGAATATGTCTTGGGATGAATTTGCGTTTCAAGTGAAAATGCTGCACGAAGTGAGGACTGCAGGTCCAGCGCTAAGAGTTCCCGCTCCCGTCCCAATGCACGAAGACTTTTTCTTTGCCAGCCCGTTTCCTGGTTGCATATGTGAAAACAACAGCAGCGCCAGGGAAATGTAGAGCGCTCTTTAACTTATGTACAAAATCCGGGAAAGTTTTTTCATGGCACGGTATGTAGATTCAACATGGTTGAAATTTTCCACGTAAATAATTTCACAACTGGATGTTCCACTGCCGTGTTGGATAAAAGGTTGGCAATTTTGTCCTCACTGTGGTTGTCCAGCAGACACTCGTCCAGGCTAAAGAAACTGACCAAGCCGAGATACAAATTGTGTGCCATCTCCCAAAACATCTTTCCATAAGAATCCACAGCAGCATCATCGGAGCCGACGAGATCAGAGAAGACATGGCCATCCGAGGCGACGTTGTAGTGCATGCCTGGAGCATGATGAGATCCGCAACAATCTTCATGGAATGGATGGCCAGCTCCTCGGCCTAGTCCGCGCACTTTCCCAGAGTCTTGTCGGGATTGCACGAGTCGACTGGAAATGCCGGCAAGACAAACTCGAGTGGAACATTCCTTGCGACGTGGCACCTCACCTTGTCCGCAAGCCTCTGATGCGGTGAACCACTGATCGTGCTTTGGAAATGGATGTAATTCTTCTCAATGGTGTCCACAACCTTGGAAGGTGATGGCCGTCCACCTCTTGAGGTGTGTCTGAGGTGAAGGACTCCAAAAGACAATCTCTGGTCATGACGCCATTGTCCAGCAGCAGAGAGGCCAGATAGCTCATGCTCTCGCTATCCTCCTCCTGGAGACTGGGATGAAAACCACGCCCTCGAACCCATTCCCAATGTATCTCTCATACACGGTGGCTTGCCATGAAGAGCATGAATCGGAGATCAACAGGTACACGATGTCCATTCTTGGAGCTGCGGTGTCATGGAGATTGTGGCCTTGGCCGCCTCTAAATCTTGCGCCTTGTCACTCGGGACCATGGGAGAGAACAAAAAATCACTCAATTTAAGCACAGCACCACCTCCAGGACCTGTTGTCTCTCAAGTCGAGAACTTTGAGGGTGGATCCACCAGCGATGGCCAAAGCCAGTGCCACCCCAACTCTAGTCGACGAGAAGCGAAAGTTCTCGAGCTGGACAACCTTCTCGACAAGCCTGGTGAGAGATCTGACTCCTTGATCACCAGTCATGTTGTTGTGGAAGTGGAAGAGCTTGAGAGAGCTGGCGGTGGTGTGGTGACGATCTCGCATACAGCACAATGGAGATCCCATCGTTCATGAAAGAGAGCTCCTTGAGCAATTCCTGGGACTTTAGCAGCGCCTCACACCCTTCTGATTGTCCAAGAGGTTTAGAACGCCTGCCCAAGCGTAGGCATCACCTCCAGTGCCTCCTCCTCTGGCTGCCCAGCAACAATGTCCGAGAAATGTTCAGGAGTGAGGATTTCACCTTCGAGAGAAATCCGCTGAAGCTCTTGTTGCTGAAGAAAATATTGGAGTAGCACGACGTTCCCAGCAGCAGAGGAAAGCTCTCTGCCCGGCAAAAATTGTTCATCTTTCCAATTCAGATTCCCCCAGCACTTCTAGCATCATCCAGCTCACCTCTCGAGCATAGATCTTCACCACTACCACAGGATTGCCGCTAGCGAAGCCTGGAAAGCAGCCTGGATCCTATTAGATTGAAGAAGTAAGGAAAATAGATTTAAAATCCACTTTTTAAGTACAAATCAGTGGTATTGGCATCCCATGTTCATCTTCCACTCTTAAGTACAGTTCTGCCATGGAAATGTTGGACAAGATATACACCCCACAGTCATGGGAATCTATTCAAACCCATCCTCCTGCCTTGAAGTCCAATCTTCATGCTATAACCCACACAGAACAAAAAATGTATATCAATTGTGAACTGTGTAATGTATTATGTACCTTCCACAAATCTCTCACACTTGCTGTCACACTCGGTTCCAATCTAGAGTTGTTCCTGATTAATGCACGCTTCCACCCTCTGTTCTATGCTGCCATGACAATTCTATTGCAGAGGACCAGCCCACACCTACGTGATCACACAATGCTTTGTCAATGTCAAACAAGAAGTAATTACCTCTGACTGTCCTATCTGGCTCACTTTGTGTCCCTGTATTCCTAGTGAATTTACATGTCAAAAGAAAGATACTGAGAAAGCAGTGGCTCCAATCTTCAAGAACTTACCTTGATTTACTGTTATTATCTCGGTGTTCTTGTAAATTTCGAGGTGTTCTTTCATGAATGCCTATCACCTCCAGTGCCTCCTCCTCTGGCCGCCCAAAAACAATGTCCATGAAATGTCCAGGAGCGAGGATTTCACCTTTGAGAGAAATCCGCTGAAGCTCTTGTTGCTGAAGAAAATATTGGAGTAGCACGACATTCCCAGCGGCAGAGGAAAGCTCTCTGCCTGCCGAAATTGTTCATCTTTCCAATTCAGATTCCCCAGCGCTCCTGGATCCCACAGCAGTGACGAATGGTTACCTTTCAGTGACTGCCAATGGGGGGCTCAATCAAATGCGCAAGGGGTATGCTTTGAGACTCGTTTTTTCCAAAGAAACCGTTAAAGGCCAGAGGTTTTTCTGCTTGATGTAGATTTGCGACATGGTTGCTGTATAAATGCGACCCTTAACAACATAAATTTTATGCTCTCCAATCATTGAGGCATTTTACGTAAGATTTGCAAAAACCTTGCCAAAACACATATTAGATTGAAGAAGTAAAGAAAATAGATTAAAATCCACTTTCTAACTACAAATCAGTGGTATTGGCATCCCATGTTCATCTTCCACTATTAAAGTACAGTTCTGCCATGGAAATGTTGGACAAGATACCACAGTCATGGGAATCTATTTAAAACCATCCTCCTGCCTTGAAGTCCAATCTTCGTGCTATAACCCACACAGAAAAAAAGATGTATATCAATTGTGAGCTGTGTAATGTATTGCATACCTTCCACAAATCTCTCACACTTGCTGTCACACTTGGTTCCAATCTAGAATTGTTCCTGATTAATGCTTAGTTCCACCCTCTGTTCTATGCTACCATGACAATTCTATCGCAGACGATCAGCCCACACCTACGTGATCACACAATGCTTACAAGAAGTAATTACCTCAAACTGTCCTATCCAACTCACTTTGCATCCGTATTCCTAGTGAATCTACATGTCAAAAGAAAGATACTGAGAAAGCAGTGGCTCAAATCTTCAAGAACTTACCTTGGTTTACCACTATTATCTGGATGTTCTTGTAAATTTTGAGGTGTATTTTCGTGATTGTTCTCAACTCACAGCCAATGATGAGAGGTGCTTGAGGCAAGGCACTCTAGTCTAGATTAATGAGAAATGAGCATACAAACCTTCATGATAGACCAAATGCTGAAATGTGAAGGATACTCAGCTAAGGACATTCAACCATTCCCCACTTGGAGCATGTCGGGATCTGAAAGAGAGAAACTTGAGAAATTTATGCAAAGCCAACCACTGATCTCACCGTTCCATCCTCTGGGACCAGCATGAGATGCCCACAAATTGTTGTCATCCGCTAGCAAGTCTATGCTGCAAGCAAAACTGGTCAGAAAAGGGAAAAAGAAGAACTTTACTGTGGCCATCTGTCTTTCACATCAAGTGATGTCTGCCAGCTATTCACATACTTCCCAGCCCACATGGCTGGATGATATTCTCCCCTATGCACAGAAACATGAGCTCTCATATTGCGAGATAGCAAGAAAAAACACAATACACATTGCGTAGAGTGGATAACCTACTATAAGATAGTCGACAACCTGGTTGACATAAACAACACTTACGTACTAAAGGTAAAGCACTGAAATGTGTTTTCTCTTAAATATGTGTGTTCTCTGGGATATTCATGCATGCTTCCATAAACTATAAGTTTACAAGAGAAACTTCCAATCGACCATCTTGTTTCAGGAGGTGACTTGCAAACAAACATCAAGTTCTCAAGGCTCTGAAGCAGCTTCTTGCTGTTGTCACATGTACAGACTTTTCTGAAAGTCTCATGTCTTGTGCATTGGCACCTTCTTTCCAAGCACTTGTCATTAGACCTCGGTAAAGTTGATCAAAGCTTTCCTCTTTTGCCAATTTTGAAGTGGTATTGTTCCGTCCCATTATCTCGGATTACAGCTTTAGTTTCCAGGATCCAGTCATCAACAGCAATGGTAATCCAAAACAATCCAGCATGACATTGTAATAGAGCTTGTGTTTAGTGTCGAGACAGACTCCAAGAAGCCAGGCCTATTCTTGAGCACACCTTTTTAAGCTGGCTGCACCATTAAATCCAGGAAGCATCGCATTTACTTCCAAAAGAAACTCGAGAGAAACCTGGTGCAAAAAATCTTTATTCGCAGCTTAGGAAACAAATATGGATTAAACAAAGCTCATGGATCAAGTATTCTTAAGACTTACTAACTCTTAGTGCACATACATCATATCGCACATCTGCAAAAGATGCTGGATCATACATTACTGAAGAAATAAGCTAGTACACAAAGCATTTGCTACTAAGGTTTGGTTTCCAAGGCAATCATCAACAGACAAAGGAAGGGTATATCTAGAATAATGAGAAATTCTAAACACTTTTCTTCGTATTTGATTACTTCGTTTATGGTGTAACACACTAGGTGCTGCAGAAACTATTTACCGTGAAAATAGCACACTAAGGGGGAATTGCATGTAAACGCAGAAACTTGGCGCTGGTGTCCATAACCTTTCTAGCCTCATTGTAGTGCTTTCTCATACATTTCATTTGTATGTGTGTTTTAGATAGATTTGCAAGGTGGCCATTATCAACGACAGACCCAAACCCAAAAGCATAACTAAAGACTTCCTCGAAGTCTTTAGTTCATTTGAGCTACTCAAATGAACATCCACAATAATTGTATACTTGAATCTAGACGATCTGAAATGAGCCTATTTATGAGCTACTTAAAATACGCTAGCTGTAGGCATCCAACAGAGAGAAGATAGAAATATCAAGGAGTTACCAGGACATTAGATTCTTGCTCCTAGCATGGTCATCCTGCCCTATTGGCGTGCAACTGTAGGGCATCGACAATACCATAATTGGCGTTCCAATCTGTATCACAGCAATTGAAAGTTGGCACTATAGCGGAAGGCCTTCAATAGCTCCTCGTCCTGGAAAGCATTCTCCAATCACAGCTTTACAGTAATTCTTGGTTCCATGAGTAGCAGCAGCATAGGTGGTGGGTTATGGTGCTCAGCAGGGCTACTGGGGAATGGAAGACGGTTGGCAGGCTCTCTTATTCCATTTCGGACTCCTTTCCACGACGATTGTTTTGTAAGTTGGACGTCTTCACTCTTTAAACTATTTTATTATATCTCTCTTGGTTCTTGAGAGTTCTTACGACGCTGACTCAGTACTGCAAATTCATGTGCTTGCTGCTGTGAATTCCAGGTAAGGAATGCTCCATAAGCAATCAAGCTAGAGTCTTTGGAAACATGGACCAGATATCACTTATCCATGGAGTAAAGTCTATGTCTTTATATTTACATGTTCAGCTCCACAATGAGACAAAAGGAATTACACTCATTTGACTATGCTCTTTTCTTCTCTCCTTCAATGTAAGTAAATGTTAATTTGAAGCTCGCATATAGTGTCTGCTTGCTTAACACTTCTTATGCTTGCAGAGTCATCACCACTTCATAGTTTCAACGGCCACATAAACGAAATGAATCATAAGACCGGAAGGAAGACCATTGTGTCCATTTCGAAACTGAGTTTTGGCAGTACATCAGTTCTTTGAAGAAGCAAAATATTATAATTGACTTGGCAGGATCAGTAAATCTACCTATTAGGTAGATTTCTACATATGTTATCACAGATAACGGGAGGATCATTCTCAAGCTTATCGTGAAGGCATGGTGACGCATGTTTCTACCAAGGAATGTTTCAATATCATTAGACCGTTCCCTTTAGTATCACTCTGAGCCACATCTTATTTGGTCAATGCAATATTTTTTCCCAGAAAATTCTTTCATTCATAAATATGCATTTGTGGTCAAACTTTTCTTTCAATCAAAACTTCTATTTTTCGGTGTCCCACCTAATCATTAACGTTAAGGCTGCTAGCCTCTTCGCAAACTTAAACATGTAACTTTATACGGCAAGGTTATGTAAATCAGATTAAGCCTCAAACAAATAAGCCATCCTGGATCCCCGTCCGTGGGAAAAGCTCCACCACGAGCAGCATTGATGGGATCCTGGTGGCACCATTTTTGTCATTGCTGCAATGAAGGACATTCTCAACTAAGTAAACTAAATCTTGGTCTCCGTGGATCACAAAGCTCTTGAAGCGCAGGGATAGATTGATGCAAAGCACTAAGTTCGGCTAGATTATTCTTCACCATTCTCAAAGAGGGACCTATGTTTGCGCTTGGTGGCAAGTTCGATTTATAATCTGACCGGGTAGCTCCTTTTTTTCTTTGCAAGAAAATCAAGGTACTTACCCTGTGATCGACTGTTTTAGTCGTTGATATGCTTAATAATGCACTCAAGATGACTGAAAATATGATGCAAACGAAGCAGCACATTTGTCTGTCTCAAGCTTCACCATTAGAGGGCGTCTAATTCGGTTGTCTGTGAGTATGATTTTTTGTTGGCAACCACAAAGTTTATGCGTTTGAACCAAACTGGATGAACAGTCGGGTTGTGCCACGTCCCTGACAACGTCAGCATAAATCAGTATCTGCACACTTGTTGTATCTAGCGGTTCAGATCATTCTGCTTTTCAAACTGGGGTGCAACCGTTCGTTGCAATTCTTTTTGGTTCCAGGTTGTCATTCTGCCAATAAACATGGAAAGTGCATTTCCTCTTCAGCAGTTGTCAACTACCGCAGGCATTTCTTCGTCCTGCAGTGAGAAACTTTTGGACAAGCGGTTGCCATCGGTAGATGATCTCCTGGACACATTGTCGGCAGCAGCAGATCGATCGGTTTTGGCAGCAGAAGCAGCGACTGAAGCAGAACGTCTGGCAGCAGTTGCGGCAGAAGAAGCAGCGGACGCTTACCTTGCTGCATCTGCAGCAGTTGGTACTGACGAATTTGCGAGATTAAAGGACATTGCCGAGGCTGCCGAGAAGAATACGGAAGCACTCACATCAGCCGCTGCAAATGCATATAAGGCCTATTTCTTAGCATATGCACAATCAATGGATGCGTCTGCTGCCGTAGAGAAAGCGGAGCTGGATGCAGCTGCATGCGATGATCAATTGGAGCAGGAGGACGCTGAGTCAAAGGTATACTAAATGAATTAATCCTTGTGAAACGTCCATTTCCACCGCTGAAATTCAAGTGCTGCTTTCTGTTCTTTTTCTTTTGCCCATTCTGCTGGTTTTAGAGATCCAAAATCAAGAGAGCCTGCAGGGTTCCTTCTGTGGTTCCCGTTTCGGAAAGGCTAGCAAATGACAATGTAACAAAAACCGCCACACTCCTGCTTAAATTTCTGTCTTGGACCGATAATGCACAGGCGGGTTATCAAGCGCAGAAGATTCGCAGCAGGCAGAGGCTCTGCAAAACAAGGTTAAACACTGAATTTTTCATTGCCATGCGGAACTAAACTTTACATTGGAGTATTGTTGGCTCGAGTGCTCCCTTTAGATGTAATCTTGCAACGAAAAACAGGAAACTGGAGCCTTTGGAAGAGTTGCATAAAGATACACGTGACACAACAAAAAATGAATGTAGTCAGTTGCTGCCTGACCTATGGTAAAGGCCTGCAGTATTTATTATTTCTTCTCATCTCAAAATAATCCATCCTCTCATTTACAGTCAGACGAAAATTTAAGAGGATACACTTTTGTCATGTTTGGATAAAACAAACCAAAGTTCTGTTCCATGAGGTTGTGCTTCAGATCCTCGTTGAACATTGAAAACACAAACGCCTGAATGGTATAAGCCGGCCTTGCTGGTGTCCCTTCTACGTCCTGGGTACGGCATATTATGTTCCTCATAAAAATGGCTGCATTCTGCATTGTTGCTCCGAAGCCCCCAGCCGTTGGCCATCCCGTTTCCCCAATCACAATCCGTAGATTCATATATCCCAGTTTCTCTATGGCGGCATACACTGCATCTAGCTGAGCGTCTAGCAGATTGCTGTACCGAAAGCTGGTGTTCGGATCCGTGACTGAGTTTTTAGGGGACTGGAGCAGAGCGAATTCGGCGGAGAGTGTGGCGCCCTTGTCCTCCCTAAAGGCGAAGTAAGGATAGACATTGAGTACAAAGAACGAGCGGCTGATGGACAAAAATTCTAGAAGATTTTGCATTGTGCTGACGTGTTGCTGGCGGAACATTCCATTTGATGGCGGAGAGGACGAGTTCTTTTCAAGAACGTCCATGGCATGCGGCGTCGAGATCTTGATCTTATCTGCCAGATCGTGGGCTCTCAAAATCTGGTAGAGATTCTGCATCGCCGGAACGAGGATTGTCGACATATGTGGGCTGAATTTAAGGACCTCGTTGCCCACCAAAATGGTTGTGATCTCCGCAATAAAGGGCGAAGCATATGCATCAAACCAGAACCGTGCGCCAGGCAGGTTTGCAGCTACCGCAGGTATTTCGTCGTTGGGTACTGTGACGACAACGCCAACATCTGTGCCCCTGAATGCTTGAAGAACAACAGGATCGGCATCAAAAATCTTTATGTGTGTAATATTCTCCCGTTTTGCTAGCGCTGCGACCTGGAGTGGAGATGGAAGATCATCAGCAACTCGTCCGTAGTTAATGCCAAATCTTTCCGCTCCTGCTGCAATTTTCTGATGGTTATTGCCGCAATGGTAGCTAAGTTTACCTGACGACGCACCCACGACCAACAGGACGAGAAGAACAAGCATCGCCATGGTAGCGTCCAAGAACAGCGCACTCAAACAGCGCACTCTTTGTGTTAAATGAGGGCACGCCACGCGTCCTTTGTCACAATAGTGGTGTTTCTGTTTTCCTGCATTTAGTAAAGTTCAAGGGAACACTCCTCTTGACGAGGTCGTGATGCAGAAAGATCCAAAAAATCGAATAGAGTCCCTCAACGTATCTTCCTCCTTGCACAAGTTAAGCTGCAGCAAAATACTTGTCGGTTCTTCTGTTGGCTTTTGTTTCTTTTTTTGCATATACAGGATGTATAGAGGAGCTAACATTTTAATTTCTGGAAAAAACATGGACCCTATGTTAAAATCTTGAGACACATTTAATAATCTGCATAATGAAGAAAAACATGTATAACACTAGAAACTAGCAGGGCTCCCAGCTCCGCTGGGAAAAGTAGAGAAAGTAAAATGAAAAGATGTTGTTATATATACTTTGGAGCAGAACAACGTGTAAGTCTGAAAAAAATAAAAAGAGATAGCCATGTCTAAAAAAGTGTTAATAGTCATTTACAGCTTTTGGTGGTACAAGCTAGTCATAGTAACTTTGTAGGTGCATGATGCAAGTGCTAAGCACTTGCATCCACTCTTGCCGTCTAGAAGAGGGGAAGAATTACTGGCAAAGATCCTGGGTTTGTCCTTTTCTAAGGCTGGTAGGCCACAGTTTATCAAAAAATAAAGGGAAGAGGGGAAAAGGAGGAAATATAGCAGCATTGCCATTAATTCTCTCCCTGCTAGCAAGTCTTCTAGCAATTTATCCAATGACAATGAGGAGTCTTTGCGGCTAAGTTGATTAAGTAAAACTTCAAAACCAAAAGAAAGAGTATAATGATACTTCAGGAATTCACTGTTGCTGCCAATTTGATAGCAAAAAGTGGATGTTTGTATACTGCTCATTGAAAATTTATATTTGTTTGCCCAATAGAGCTGGGGTCTAAATGCTAATGAGTAACTGTATTACTATTATCTTGCTTGGTGGAGTGATGCAATGGAAATATGCAAATGCCCATGAACTATCATTTCCTTCAAAAACTACCAAAATGAGATCTTCCTAAGATTGCCTCTCCCTTTTACATGCTTTTCTTTTCCATCCCAAGCCAAGGAATGAATAGACCTTTATTGCACCATAGGATGTCATACTTTGATCATACAGCTTTACTGTCAGTGTGTATGTTAAGTTGGGCTCCGTGAATCAGAAGATGGTGGTCCCCAATATAATAACCTGGCTTCTTTCAGCAAGCACAACAGAACTTTAACTTCCTTTTCTAGCTGTAAGATCGAAGCCATGTAAAACAAATGCTGGTAGGCAGAGTCGAGGCCAATGACATTGGCAGCAGCTAGTTGTTTGTCCTTTTCTTTGGTGCCTACACCACTAGCATTGGCCTCACATCCCTCAACTTGTTAGGCACCAGCTTTGACCACATGGTCAACATCGGTCAAAGGGAAGCTCAAGGGTATATGAAGGACTGCCACTTGGCTCACTATTCTCAACACTGAGAACTTGCCAGTGGATAGATGGACTCGCTGAGGTTAAGCCTGTGCAAGTCAACCAAGGTAGCTTGACAAACAAAATGTGAAAGCTTTTTACCTCAAACTTAAGAGTGCCATACCATTGTTTGGCATGAAGAACTGGAAAAAATCAGCTTGACTGAGGAAGACAATATTCAGTTTGCAGCAAACTTGACAAGATGGTGTGAAGGAAGGAAGTCTGGATTACCATGTCAATGTAGGCTATGCCATCAAGACTTTCAGGGAGGAGCTGCCTGTTCTGTTCCATGGAGTTTAATGCTTAGAAAGAAAGTGGATATGAACTCTCAGAAAAATTTCTCTAACTATGTAACAAGTCTATTTGAAGCTCTTATCTTGAAAAGAAAATTTAGTTTCTTCTAAAATATTTTTTTAATTTTTGATTGTTTATGTAATATCTTTATTTTGAATTACATTTTCTTTTGTCCTTTAGCTCAATTTATAATTTTTTTTACAAGAAACATCAACAAAATTAAAAGCTTACACCAATTATACTTAATTACTCATAAATTATAAAGTATTTATTAATATATTATCATTGTCTGAAACTATATAATAGTGCAATAATGATTTGGAAATATCATTACCTGATTGAATAAAATCAATGTAGATTGTATTATATGCTAGATTATGCTATTTCCAGAAATCCTGCCAAGAGAGAAAAAGAAAAATTAACAAAGAATCTGATAATTGACTAACAAAGAGAAAGGTACCGACTACTTGTAGTGATTAACATGAGTTGTCACAGAAACTTGTGATCTAGAAACCCTAGAATGCATGGTCAATAGAGATATCTGAAACAAACCCTACATGCTAAAATTACTGCTATTGGCAATATATTCAATCACACTCATCTAACTCATTGTACGTGTTGAACCCAAGCACGCAGGAAACCTGTACATTCGGATCTATTGCCACACACATAACATCAGGAGACACCAAGGTGGAATGGTCGTCCGTGTCCAGCAGAAGGTGCACCGATCATAAATTGACAACAAGAATGGTCTCTGCATTAAACCACAATCAATCCCTTTGAAAAACTCAATGCTTACCAATTGAGCAGGAGCTCTTTCGCTGCTTCAGTGTTATCATGATCATGTAGGCTGTGACCATATATAGGGATGCAAGCTACCACATCCTGCTGGCTTATCCAGGACGTGATCAACCAACGCTTCTGGAAAGCCGCAGGAAACAAGCATTCTTTCGTTGCTCATGGATCAGCCGGATGACAAAAAAGAGGTGCTGGAAGACGCTCATATCATAGACATGCTCAACATGTACATGAATGCTGGTCATGACTCAACGGCTCATGTCATTATGTGGCTGATGATTTCCTAAAGAAAAGTCCATGATGTGCTTGAGAAAGTGAAGATAGACATTTCCAATTTCATACAAACTTTCCTTCATACAAAATTTCTTCTTTAGGCCACATCCAGACTATTCTGTAAGAGTTTCAAAACTTCTGTAATTAAAAAAGAAAAAATCCCCATAGCAGAAAATGCTAAAGAAACACACTAGGGGTAAACACCCTCTAGACTTGGCAAGCAAAGTCTTTGCTATAGAACCAAAAGGATACCTTGAGAATGGAAGTAACAATCCTATGTTGTTGAGTGCAACTATCAAAAGATAGGAGCAAAAGACTAATGGCTAAGAAAAGAGCCATGGAAACCATAAGAAAGAATCCAAAAGGCAAAGTTAGGCTAAGAACACTAATGTGTTAAGGTCTAACGATTTGTGGGAAAAGCAAGGTGTTTCTAATGATGGATTCTCAATTGCTCCAATTTGGCGAAAGTGGAAGCTCCTGTGGTGTCTCCTGTTAGAGACACCGTCTCTATCTCAATCCCATGACTCCTTCTCGAGTAGTCTTAATTTCCATCTATATAACCTTTGCACTTTGGAACTTTTACTTTTAACTCCTTGAAGTCAATTGCCTAAGTGTCTCTAACACCTTGCATTGCACATATTGTGCAACTCCACTTCCTTTGGAAAAATATGCCACAGGTAAGAAGAATTCTCCCAATTATCTGGAAGTTTTTCGTGGCTACTACGTGATTGATCTCTCAGGACGCTGCTACAACATGCTACACGGCTTTACATCCAAGCCTCAAGGACGTCACTGGGCAATACTTCGTGGATTCCAACAAATCCAGCTGTAGCGCTTATGGCAGAGATCCTGAGCTCGCTCACAAGCTATGGACCTTCTCCCAGGACCTTCTCCCTTACTCTTTTAAATATAGAAGGATGATGACTAGCAGGGAACCCAGCTCCACTTGGATAGTTAGATGCTAATTCTAAAAAGAGAATAATTTATTAAAACTGGCTTAAGTTCAATATGTAACAAGCACTTAGTTTATTTAGTTTTTACGTAGTGATTGCAACCAAACACTATTTCTTCAATGGTTTACTGGAATAGAATAATACAAGCTTGGACTCAAAGCTTAAAAGAATTATTCAACACATGAAGAGGTGGCTTAATCATATTCCTCAATTTGGTACATTATTTGGGCATTCCAGAGGTAAGAGCAGTTAATGGAATGGCATGGTAAAGGGATTTTTGGTATAGAATGGCCTGTTGTCTTTATATACAGTCATTCTATATAGACGACCTAGTCATTATAGAACTAATTAGTCAGCAAGGATCCCAGCTCTGCTTAGAGTAGTAGAGAATATTTTCAATTTGAAAAAATGTACTTGTAATTATAATTGTTCAATCTATTTCTTTTTTTGCTTTCTCTAGGCATGTTTATTTTTATTTTATCTTAATTTTACTACTATTAATCTTAAAACATAAAAACATTTATCAAAGAAGTATTTACAACTATGATTTATATTAATTTTAAGATGAATATTGTAGAAAACTCTTCTCTTGTAGACTCAATATGATTTATAAAATTAGATGTACAAATAAAAATCCTCCAAAACAAATGATGTTTTTTAAATTTCTTCAAGTATGTACATATTTTTGATATTTATATCATCAACAATTTCTCCAAATTTAAAATTTAAAATAGTTATTTATATAATTGGTAATTTATATTTAAAAAATAATAGCACTGTTTTATTTATTTTTTGCATCAAATACTCCTTTATCTGGTTTTTAAATTAAAAAATTTATACTCTAATTTATCTATTTTATAATAATCGAATTTACTTCTCAATACTTTTTGTCATCTTGTAAAACCCATCGATAACATTTAAATTTTATTCCCACTATCTACATCCTTTGCAGTTAAGAAATAATAATTTTAAATAATATACCTTGTCCAAGAGTTTCGAGTGCACACCTCTAGGAATATCATTTGATTTGTTTTATGAAAAAAAATTTATACATATATTTCAAGAAGTTGGGAACATGTTGATATTGTAAGTAGACTTATACTTATGTATATTTTTAAATGTAAAACCAGACATATTATAGAAATTGTATTATTCTTTAGTAAACTATGAAAGTTACAGGTGTCATGACAGTTCAATTAAAAACAATTTAGCTCAATATGCAATAAAAATTATAATTTTCCCAAACTAAAATATTATTCTTTTTTTAGTCTCCAGGCCAGCGTCTTTATGCATGATCTAAACAAGGCCTTCTATGCGTTTGAGAACATAGAGGTAGCTTTGCGTTTGAGATATAGAAAGTATTGATCGATTGTTTGATGATTACTTGATCCTCACAGGCTGGAGGAGTTTGCCTCAACGATTCGCCAAGCATGCGCGTTGATAGCCAGCCATACGGTGGGATCAAAGACTCTGGAATCCAACGAGAGGGTGTCAAGTACGTGATGGATGACATGCTTGAAACCAAAGTTTTAGTCATGTGCAATGTAGGCAACGTTCCCATGGCTCTTCCATGCCATGGCCTTGAAATAGGAGGAGATCACTTTCGTGAACGTGTGGCAGTACTTGGAGTCTGCAACCATGGCTTGAATCTCACTGCAGGTTGCTTCAGCAGCATGTGTTTGCAAGGGCCGGGAAGCTGAAGGATTCCAAGGGGATGCTGGGCAAGAGGAGTGAGAGAGTCTGCTGGGAGCTTGTCGAATGTACTGGGATCTAAGCACTGCCTTGCAGATGGCACAGGAGTTTCGTGGTTGTAACAAGGATCTTTTTTTCATATATAATGCTTGCAAAAGGTGGCAGTTAAGTTTTTGAAGTGTTTTGTAAAATTGGGAGAATGTTTTGATATATTTGAGTGTGTATTTCTTTAAAAGGAGTGGAAGCTTTAAAGACACAGCTTTTCAAAACTTGGTTTGTTTTTTCTTTCTTTCTTTCTTTCTATTCTTGTTTTCATCTCTCATTTTTCAAAACATCTATTTCCAATTTACCTGAAAATCAAAGGCCTACATATGAATGAATGAGTGTTTTGGAAGTTAGCTGTATAGTTCTCTTGTGCTATTTGACACATTTCTTGTCGCCATTTCCAATGGGGCTTTTGCAAATGCAGGAGGTAAGCTGTAGGTGTGTGTCTGACCTCATCTCCAGATAATGTAAATGCCAGAGAATATTTTTTTGGTGTGTCTGCTCTTGGATCCAATGCTTGTGAAGGCGCTTGCGTTTTTCTTGCTCATCTGTCTCACGCTCACTGAATAATCATCCTCTGCCCCCTTAAGAACGCCTTAGCAGTTGATCCACACAACAAAACAAAATCGGCACTACAGTGTACATGTAAAACAAGGGTGAGTCAGCTTTCATCCATCAGTTAAGCTCTTAGTGATTGAGCTGAGCTCTTGTTATCTCAATTTTGCAACAGCATAGTGAAAAAGGGAAAGGGAAAGTATAGTACCTAAATGAAGGTGTGTCTGTCTGCTGTGTGTTTTTATTGCCTATCTCCTTTTCTTTGTTTTGCAGTTTCTCTTTCCCTTGTTGGTGGTCACCTGATTGGATCAAAGAAATCATTTTCGTGGAGTTGTTTGGCGTGCTTGCTATTGGCTGCATGTGTGCTACAGCTGGCTGGTATATGAGAGCTGCTGCTATAACGTATTGAGCTTACTTTCCACTCATTACAGAGCTTGTCCCAGGCGGGGCTTCAGGTCTACAGTCAGGTCAACAAGTACCTAATGGCAGTGTTGAGAGCTTGTGGTTTTCACCTCCAGCTGCTTAAATTGAGCGAACCCGAACATTTGTGATTCGTTTGTTAAAAAAAAGGTACTGTGGTGGAGTCCTCCTGATTGTCCGCTTAGCCCTAGCCATCTCTACCTAGAACAACAAAGCAACAAACTTAAATAGTTCTCATAAGTTGCTAAATTAAGCCCACCTTTTATCATATTTACTCTTCAATGTTCTTGTACCACATCAAAGGTGTCATTATAAACTCTAGATGAACAGCATTGGCTGTGATGTCAACTCCTTGGGCCTAATCAGCGAAAGAGAAAGCATTGGCAAAAGTGAAAGGTGGGAGAGATTTCAAAGCATTAGACGAATACCTTGAATCTTATTGCCAATTCTTTGGAAAAAGTTTGCAAGCTTGGATTGACTGTATGCTCTAGTGTCGGAGTACCTTTTGGAAGAAAAAAGGAAGAATGTAAGCTCACGAGAAAAGAGAGTTGTTTGGCGTACCAGGTTTAGTCATTAAGGTGTGAGAACTGGATTCCACCGCTGTAAGAGGCGATATGTGCGACGGAGGAGAGATTGACAAACACTTTTCTTAGCGGTCTCCTTCATTTGTCCAGTAGCAAGTTTGTGAGAAGAAAATGGCCTAGACATAAGATACGTATGTATACACGGAAAATCATGGATTTCTTTTGATCAAGTTCGAATTTTTCCTCATACCTTGTAAAGTTCCATCATTTTGGAGGTGAGCTTGGAAGCATTGTGCCAGGCATGGCAACTTGCCATCTCCGGGCACAGCAATGGCCGGAGTATGTGCCGTCCCAAAGAAGTGTGGAGCAAAACTCGAGCAAATGGTGATATCACCTCTCTGGAGGAGCTCACCACGATCAAAACCACACCTTCGATCACCACCTTCATCACAGAAATGAAAATCCATGAGATGATCCAACTATAGTGGCTTGGAGCTTACCTGTGTTGAGCTTAGAGATTTCAAGATCTTGGCAGCTGCCATAAGAGGGAGCAATTCACCATCGTCGTGACCAACAAGCACGACCGATGAGAATTTTAGTTGCTGGCAAAAGCTCAGCAGCAAATCCACCTGTGAGCTCTAATCAGAGAAATCAAACAAGCAAGAACAACAGAAAAAACTCAATTTTTTTTTCTAGACGACAATGAATAGAACACTCACTTGGGACTGGTGCTCGTAAGGATTGGGAAGACCATCTTTGTCACGGCCACTTTTTTTGCACAGCCGGCTCGTCAGTCCCCAGCCAGTCCAATCAAACGCAGCAAATAGAAAATTTCAGCACACACACACACACACACACACAGAGAGAGAGAGAGAGAGCTCACAATCTGCCCAATCACCCTAAATTTTTTCTGTTGATTTGGATCGTCATTAAAAAATTGAAGAGTTGCCACCCCTTTGGCACTTGATCTATGCCATCTATTTGAAGTTTTTGAATTTGAACCGTTAGATTATAAGTATATTCAGAAATAATATTCTAAAAATGGAATAAAAGACGCCAGATGCCATATGCCAATAGCACATTTTAAATAGCAAAAGTCCCAGCTACGCTGGGAGCATTGTGTTTATTTCTGATATTTTAATAATTTCAAAGAGTTGTAAGCGTATTTGTAATTTTTAAGATAATCATAATTATAAGATATATAGTTAAACAAAACATATTAAGAATATCTTCTACAATTGACTCCATCACCAACAAACATCATAACATAATAAATATAACTCAGTACATTATATTATATTTAAAATTCTGATTGCTGACTGAAGTCTTGGATATTCTATAAATCGAATTTCTCACTGTGGGATCCCATGGCCAGATGAGTCATTTTTTATTAACTAATATTTTCTTTTATTTGAAATCTCTATATAATTGATAAAAATCTTATTATTTGATGATTTATTAAACTATATAATTTTTCCTCTTAATAAAGTATGTATTACATAGGTACACTCATTTATAATGATGTTAAAAATATATTTAATATATATTAAAAAACTCACTTAAAGTGCATACATCTTTTAAATTTAAAAAATATAAACATTGTTATGGAGTTTCTCTTTTCAGCATTTTAGACTGAAAGTTTTTGAATTGCAAAATTATAAGTGAAAGACGTTAGCTTTATGTGTTATATTTTCTTTTAAAAACTTTTAATATTTTACGTATTTATCATTGATATTCCCTTTTTACCTAATATTTATATTCATGTATTTTGAGAGTAATATTTAAAATAGAAAGTATTCTATTATATATCATAAACATTATTTCTGTATTTATTTTTATAAATCTGCAATAATATTATTATTTATTTATATTCATGTTTTCATATTTAAAATTAAGTCTTTATAACACTGTTATGAATGCTGAAACTTTATGATGATAAATGAATGGTAATTTTTTACTCTATACTGGGGTAGAGTAGGGTTTGATGATATATAATCTTTTCTTTATGCTAGAGCTATAATATATCAGAAAATTCATGAATGGTATATAGATAGGTTTAATATCATATAATTAAAATTCTGTATATGGTCCATGTACTAATGTTGTCTCAGTCATATTTATACCTTATTATGTTTTTCATGTATAAATGCAATGTAGGATAAAGTGGTAGAAAATTTATGATATTATATAAATCTTAGACTACATCTTAGCCAACCATAAGTTTACTAATAAGAAAATATTTTACACAACAAATATCTAGAACTATTAACTCCTCTATTTTAAATTAGAAAATATCATATTTTTATAGAAATTACTTTTTTTATATTCTAATTTAGATACTTTATTTTTTCTTTTATTATATTTAGTAATTTTTAAAATTTATTTAAAGAGATTCCTTAAAATTACAATATAGTTTTTTTAGAATTATTTTTTCCATATTTGTATTTGATATCCTCTCCCTTCATAATATTTACATTTATGCTTTTTAGAAGTACTATCTAAAGGTTAAGGTATTATATTTTATATCATTAAGATTCTTTGTGTATATGTTTTTATATAGAGAGAATGCTAAAATGAATTAAGATTATTACCTTTATGTTTAATTTATTTTTATATAAATTTACATTGAGGCTAAAATCTTTCAATGAAAGTTATGTTTTTATCCTGATATTATGGTATTGATGATTCATAATATTTTTTTGTTCCTAAAACCATAACATATCAGAAAATAAAAAAATGGTCCATTGATTGCTTTATTAAAATTAAAATTTTAAGTGGTGATGAATCACATTTTTTAAGATGGTAGCCTTTTGTATTGTGTCTAATATTGTCTCAATGATATTTTATGTATCTGTTTTCCATGTATCAATGCACAAATTATTAGTGTAAATAACAGACTTATTACACATTCATCAATGAATCTACTCATATTGAGTTGTCTATTAGCTCAGATATAGTCTCATATTTGTGCAATATCATAAAGTTAAAAATCATAAGATTATGATAAATTTTTAACTTATTTACAAGATATAATAGCTGGAGCTATTCAACTCTTCTATTTTAAGTTATAAAATATATCATTTCTATAGTCACTACTTTATTTACTTTTAACTTTATAGTATATCTTTTATTGTGTGTACTATATACCATCTTTGTAAAAAAAATTATGTTTAATTTTAATAATGTAGCATTGAATTAATCAGATACTCTTTGTTCTATAAAGTTTTTATTCTATAGAAGAAAGAGTATATGATTGATTTGATAATACATGTTTAAACATATTGAACATATTTTTTGTTTTAAATATATCGTACATAGTAGACATAATAAAAAAATTCATCAATGAATACCATCTTTGTTCAACTAAATGTTTAAAATCATTTGAACCTAGTGCATTATATTATCTTGGATCAGTTGTCTAATTGCCTTTTATATGTATTACAATATCACTTATGCCTCTTTGAAAATTTGTTAATTTTAACACTTCATTCTCTATTTCTTACAATATTGTGAATGCATTAGCATAGGGATTTATCTCTTTTAATAATTTATCAAGACCACCCATTAGTTGCTCATTGCATTTAGAATTGTGTTTGTTTTCTGATTTTTATCTCTGTTGCTTGAGCAGTATCTAAAATATTTCATTGTGAATAAGCTGCATATTTTACATTATTTTGTTTGAAACTTCCATAATTTTATATATATATATACAACATTAGAGCCACCTACTGCAATGATCAATGAGGCTCTTTCGTTTAATATATTGGATGATTAGTGAAAGATCTCGATTCAACTTTGATCTTTATTTATATATCAATAAACGTTTTACAATTCTTTCTTTACATTTCAACTCCCTCGTTTTCCTTTTCGTTCCAACTTGTTTTCATTCTGCAGTTGTTCTCGGCAGCCACTGAAAATGTTTTCCAGCCATAGACATAAGAGATGTTGATGTCCGGAGAATACAAAAAAGAAAAACGCAAGCAAATGAAGTTAGTACTGGTGAAAAGGAAATAGGAACTTACTGCTGGCCATATACTTTTAAGCCACTCGAACTTTCTTCATGCCCAAGTTGTTCTCAAGGCCGGGAGCACTCCTTTTCACACCACTCCTTCACAGCTTGTCGGTCTTAATGCTGCAATTTTTGACAAATCCATGGGTGTTGCAGAACCTGATCGAACCTGAACCTGATTGGTCCTTGCTTGTTTGCAGTGGAGGATCTCCTTTTCTAAGATGTTGGCCGTGGATCCGAAACAGAGGTCGCCCCCTGTCACACGAGATCAAATGCTTCCATTGGCTGGTATCCTCCCTTTCCCAGCGTCTTGTATAAAATTGCTCCTAGCCCCCACATTTCGATGGCTGCCATGTAGAGCTCCAATCCTTGTTCTCCACCACCTCAGCTGCCATGTACTTCGCTGTTGTGATATCTCCTAAAGGTGCTGATCACCACTTGTCATGCATGTTTAGCTTGGAAAGAATGTTGTCGAGCTTGAGATTCTGGTGAACCACGCCCCTCAAATAAATCTCTTTGAAGGTCTTTACCAGCTGCTTGATGATTCTGGCTGCTTTCTCCTCACCAATCTTCTCGCAAATATGCTATATTTAAAGGACCAAATAATTATGGAATAACGCCTTAAGAAGGGAAGGCAAAATTTCCACCAACGAACACAACCACTGGAGGAAAAATGCCCGTGCCCTGTCCAAAAGGAGACTCAGACAACACCACAAAGTCAGCAAACTTTCCTGGCGTCAGCGACCCAACCAAATCCTCCAATGCAGCTGCATACACAGCCGAGGATGTGTACCTGTGAATCCAAAAACAAAAACTGCATTTCAGTTTCTCATCTGTTATCTCTTACCCTGCCACTACGTCCCATGCAGATATCCTTTCCTCGGGATGACTCCAGCCTGAAGTGTTCTCTCCATGGCTGTGCGGATTCCTCCAAGTGGATTCACTGCTACCACCTGAGACAAACCATTCATGTAACGCCGAAGAAAAAGTATTTGACAGGCTTACAGGCCAGTCAGATCCTAGAGCAACCACACTACCGTTTCCGAGGAGGGAAATCATTGCACTTCACCAGTTTATACCCCTCTTTGTG